>NW_026015018.1:0-49348 GCF_020379485.1 Brassica napus
ATCTATACCAGCTCCAATTGGGCTAAGATCTCTAAACCCTTTGATTCTATGTGTTTGGTAGTAATTATGAGGAAGATTGATAGTATTACTTGGCATTTGTTTGGGGTCAAAATCGGTCACGACGGAATCAATGTCTGAAAGTCCGTAAAAATCAGCATAACCGTTTTTACGAAAAGTAATCTTCGTAAAGAAATCTTTACGAAGAGCCTTGCAGTAAAATATCGTCCAAATCTCAATCGAACCACTAAATACCGATTGTCCGAAGGCAACGGACATGTATCCAAATCGGCCGCGGACAAGCTCGAGTATGGAAATCAGACCGCGGACAAGCCAAGCTCGATCGATACGCGGCACCAAGCATGCACACAGCTCGGCTCGTTCGCTACGTAGCGACCGAGCCGAGCCAAGCTCCTCGGTCGCTACGTAGCGACCGAGCTCGAGCCAGCTCGGTCGCTACGTAGCGACGAGCGACGTCTCTCGTAGGTCGCTCTCGTAGCGACCGAGCTCGAGCCAAAGCTCGGTCGCGCTACGTAGCGACCGAGCGATCGTCCCGCTCGGTCGCTACGTAGCGACCGAGCTCGAGCCAAAGCTCGGTCGCTACGTAGCGACCGAGCGATCGTCCCGCTCGGTCGCTACGTAGCGACCGAGCTCGAGCCAAAGCTCGGTCGCTACGTAGCGACCGAGCTCGAGCCAAGCTCGGTCGCTACGTAGCGACCGAGCGATCGTCCCGCTCGGTCGCTACTAGCGACCGAGCTCGAGCAAAGTCTCGGTCGCTACGTAGCTACTAGCGACCGAGCGCGTCCCCGCTCGGTCGCTACGAAGCGACCGGGCTCGAGCCAAAGTTCGGTCGCTGTGTAGCGATTGAACCTTTCCGAACGTCAATACGACACCATTCTTGCATTCTCGTCAAAACCTTCGAATGCTATCTCCCGAAGACCGTAGCAAGCTCAGTCCATGTTTCCCGCCATTCTAATTCATCGATCAAACTTCGCGGATTAGAAACCGCGGAAAACTCGTAGTAAACGTGTCGAGTCGGAAGACGGCCCAAAGGACCTAAAACACGACTCGAGGCCCATCCTACGATTTTCCTAATCAAAAGCCCGTAAACCACAGCCTGGTTTACGCTTGGTCCACAAGGAAGGATAAATGTCAAGTTTCCGCGGATAAATACGGAAGTTTTGAAGATAATTGTGAAGATCGGGAAAAATGGAATATCTCCATTTTTATGCTATGACGGCTTAAGGGCAGAAGAGTAAAAGCGTAAACCGACCTTGGAGCTAGTATATAAGGAGTCCTAGGCGAGGAGCAAGAGGAGAACTTTTTAGATTCGGAATTCTCTGCACTTAGAAACTTTAGGCTTATTCTCGACAAGTTCGGTTTCTATGACTGGCACTCAATTACTAGACGAACTCGCCCAGGCAGTTCGATCTCTTGTCCAGCTCTATCAATTGAACTACGTTCGGCTTGATCCTCGAAAGGGGTACGTAGGCAGCCTTTAACAAGGTTCAGTCCGAAATCAATCTAAGCCTTTTAGATATCTTTTTCGTCCTTTGTTATCGAGCTGCGACTCAACTAGGATTAGGGTTTTATGTTGCTAGAACTAGGTAACTCGCTGACGGCCCCTGCGGCCAAAGCCTTTGTATTCTCTTGTAATGATCGCAACGCTCTTACGCGGACTCGAAATAAGATCTACTGTTTTCTCTAAACTCGTTTGTTATCTTTTCATGATTTCCGCATATATTCGATCACTTGTCGTTGGCTCTCGCAGAGATCCGGGACCTCTGGGAAATTAGGGTTTTCCTAGTTTCCTTATTTAAACGGAAATCGACAGTGCGAATTTCGGTTCCCACAGTTTGGCGCTAGAAGGAGGGGGGGTTACGGATTACTCTTACTCATAGCCACAAAACGCTTGATCGAAACGATGTTTGGATATATGAAAGACAAACTCGCAGCACTGACTGCTCCTATGGCCAACGCTTACGCAAACGCCGTGGTTTTCAACAAAATCGAAAACTTAGTCGCGACCTTCCGCCACAGGAAGAGCACTAAAACAAGCTCGCGATTCCTCCCTGTAAACAAGAAGGGAAACGATAAATCTTATCAAAACCTCGTAAACAAATCTCGATGCATAAGGGTTTTACCAAAACACGTTTTCCGAAAACATTTCGGAAGGATAAAACTTGTTCTCCCAAAAAAACCGCTGAAAAACCCCTACGTTAATCGCGGAAAAAGGAAACACAACAAAACGATTACACAGCTCGGTCGCTACGTAGCGACCGAGAACACACACTGCTCGGTCGCTACGTAGCGACCGAGCACGCACACGTTGCTCGGTCGCTACGTAGCGACCGAGCACACACGCTGCTCGGTCGCTACGTAGCGACCGAGCACTCACACGGCTCGGTCGCTACGTAGCGACCGAGCAGCGTGTGCGTGCTCGGTCGCTACACGCTGCTCGGTCGCTACGTAGCGACCGAGCACGCACGCTGCTCGGTCGCTACGTAGCGACCGAGCACACACGCTGCTCGGTCGCTACGTAGCGACCGAGCACTCACACGGCTCGGTCCTACGTAGCGACCGAGCACGCACGCTGCTCGGTCGCTACGTAGCGACCGAGCACGACACGCCGTCGGTCGCTACGTAGCGACCGAGCACGCACACTGCTCGGTCGCTACGTAGCGACCGAGCACGCACACTGCTCGGTCGCTACGTAGCGACCGAGCACGCACACGCTGCTCGGTCGCTACGTAGCGATCGAGCACACACACTGCTCGGTCGCTACGTAGTGACCGAGCTCAAGCCAACTCTCCACTCGCTACATAGCGACCTGTAAGGCCTCAGAAAGGTCCTCCTTTGGGTTCTCTTTTGAATCCTCGTCGAAACGCTTTTCGTTTCGTCTCAATCGGAGTTTCCGTTGAGATTTTACGACGAACACAAGTGGGAATCTTCTCGGCTTGCTTCCACTCGCTACGTAGCGACCTGTCAGACTGTCAGTCGCTACGTAGCGACCTGTAAGGCCTCAGAAAGGTCCTTCTTTGGGTTCTCTTTTGAATCCTCGTCGAAACGCTTTTCGTTTCGTCTCAATCGGAGTTTCCGTTGAGATTTTACGACGAAAACAAGTGGACTCGTCTCGGCTTGCTTCCACTCGCTACGTAGCGACCTGTCAGACTGTCAGTCGCTACGTAGCGACCTGTAAGGCCTCAGAAAGGTCCTCCTTTGGGTTGTCTTTTGAATCCTCGTCGAAACGCTTTTCGTTTCGTCTCAATCGGAGTTTCCGTTGAGATTTTACGACGAAAACAAGTAGGACGCTTCTTGGCTTGCTTCCATTCGCTACGTAGCGACCTGTCAGACTGTCAGTCGCTACGTAGCGACCTGTAAGTCCTCAAAGGGTTCTTCCTTTGCGTTCTCCTTTGAATCCTCTTCAAAATGCTTTTCGTTTCGTTTCAATCGGAGTTTCCGTTGAGATTTTACGACGAAAACAAGTGGGACTCGTCTCGGCTCCCTTCCACTCGCTATAGCGACCGAGATGACATCCTCACTCGCTATAGCAACCTGTCAGGCCTCAAAGGGGTCCTCCTTTGCGTTCTCCTTTGAATTCTCATCGAAACGCTTTTGGTTTCGTCTCAATCGGAGTTTCCGTTGAGATTTTACGACAAAAACAAGTAAACCTCATCCTAAACTCCTTGGCTTGTTTCTGCTCACCCTACCTCCATCTTTGCGTTCACTTTCGAATCTCGATCGAAACGTCTCTTGTTTCGCCTCGATTGAAGTTACCATTGAGACTTTACGATATAAAAAAAAAAAACCGCAAAGACCTATTTTCTCGCATGGATTCAGATTAATCGTATAAAACGGCAATGGTTAACTTAACACCTTAGCCGCCTTAACTATACGATTACGTTGGACCTTTTTACAAAAATCGACGTCTTATCTAAGGAGAAGATAACAGTCAAGTTCGGAAGATAAATGTCAAGTTTCAAAGGGTAAACACCAATATCGGAAATGGCGAACATACACGAGAATAGGAAACGGAAATGAGCACGCAAAACTGAGAAGGGACAAAACTGCATCTTCGAGAGAACTAAGGTATTTCCGACTTGAAATTTTTGAAATCAGACTTGGAATTTTCGTAGGAAATTACTTTGAGGCTGCCATAGAACTTTAGGGAACGTAAAACCTAGGCGGATAGTCTAGCGAACTAAGTTTTAAGCGATTTTTCCTGTCTCGATATATTGTCCCATAATTGTTCATCCAAATCTTGCAAACCGATCTAAACTCTCCGAAAGTCGAGAAATGATCGCCACGCATATCAAGCTCGCTTCCTAAAGAGAGAAAAAGTTAGAGACATGAACGTCGTCTTAAAACCGATTCGTTTCTGGCAATTTTCTCGGAACCGACATATCCCAAGTCGTCAACGTGGAAACAACCAAATCACAGTCCAAGCGTCGTCTATAAATCGTCCCGAATTATCGATCATTCCAAACATCAGGAGAGGAAACGTACACAACCCTTCAAAGTATCGGTTCAACCGTTTTTCTTTCGTAAAAAAAAAAGGGGGAGTAGGTACGTATACTATACTCGTATACTCCCAAACTTCAAAAAACTTCTGCAAATCGTCAAGAATAGGCAAACGACAATCTTAATATTCGTCTAAACGCTAGCAACATATCCAGACGATCATGAACATAATCTCAAAAACTATACATCATTTCTTGTCGCAATCATGCGTACAGAAAACTTGTACCAATATCAAACTGAAACTCGACGATTAGCCAAAGTATTGAAGCCTTTTCCGGCTTCAGAAAGCCAGTTTCGTTTTAAACTTAGCGGCGAGAAATCTTCAATCACCAAAGCATTTCTTTCAGTTTCCGTTGTACCAAGTAAGTCACGGAAAAGTATCGAAAACATTTGCGACGAAGAAAACTCGAGAATATATGTAGCATCGTGCACATTAAAAGAAGCACTTTCCTCCCGATGGTTAGCTAGATCCACTTCTGGTTGACCAATTCTTTCAAGAAACAAATGTGTCATGAGAATCCTCTCGAAAAACCTATGAAAAACGTTCCGCGACTAGATCGTATTGAAATAAACTTCGGTAATACTCCATGGGTAACGCCAAGCAACCTTCACCTAAGATCAAAATCACAGCGGGAACGTTTCTCGTAGAACCCGCAGAAACAATGCTACTTTGACATATGTATACATATCACTGATTTACGACCTTCGTAAAATCGGTTATATGATATGATAAATTATCGTATAGCCCACAATCGGAAATCATATGATAAATTCTTCATAACGAAACTAAGTCCTAACAACCAAACGGTTAACGGAAAATCTAAACTTTTCGAAAATTGACCAAGTTCAATACGCTCCACAATTCACTTTAAGCCCGCAACGTTTTAACCACAATACGCGGCATGTAAGGAAAAATTCGT
Source organism: Brassica napus (assembly GCF_020379485.1). NCBI lineage: Eukaryota > Viridiplantae > Streptophyta > Magnoliopsida > Brassicales > Brassicaceae > Brassica > Brassica napus. The sequence goes on from NW_026015018.1 coordinate 5,439, forward strand.
AACAAAGCTTCTAGAGCTATACGAAACATCCTAAAAAATGCACGAAATACATCTCGGAAGGCCAACTCTTCACAAAGCACCATGAAGGAAAACACTTGTTCCCATGGACAAATTTACACGACACCTCAGTCATAATTCCTCGATCGCAAACAAAACTATTAGCATCCGAACAGGAACAACAATTTTTGGCTGCGAACATTCTTAGTCAAACCAGAATGTTTCTCAAACACAGGGCTAATACTAAACCCTCGCAACATCGCGAAATATCTTCAAAGCCCGCGAACATTTCAAGCACGAAACGTGGCATACGAAAGAATAACAAATCTTCAGCATCGCGAGACGTCGCGGACGCCTGAAGATTAGTTCTTCGACGAAATTTCCTTCCTCGATAAAAACACCTTCATGGAAGACCAGACAGTCATACGCACTAACATCTTCTCAAAACATATTCTTCGCGAAGACTCAAAATAGTAATTTTTACCATTAAGTTTGTTGCTGATCACAACAAACTCTTAACGTCCTAAACAGACTTAGCCATCTCGTAGAAGATGACTCTCTTACATCCGACACAAGGATAATAGCGCTATAAAAGAAATCCGAAATTTTGGTCCAGCACTTCCGGTCTCCGGAGAGATGCTCGATTCCAACCATACAAGTCGTATAAGCCGAGAACCTATCGCGGACTTTAAATCGGTATGGAATCAGGATGAAACTGAAACGGGATACGTAAGTCGAATTAGTCATCGCACCCTCTAAAACCAGGAGTAAACCTAGGTCTTGCCCTAAACCCAGCGCACTGGTCTCTAACATCTCTAGGCATAGTATCAAACACCCTGATACGAGATCCCAAAATTTGTCTCTTTGCCAATATTCGAACGTCTTCAGAAAATCCCGCAAGTTTACACACTGCGGAAAACTCTCGAAACAGATTATGGATATGGCAATTCACACAGAGTTAGATTACGAGACGACAACTCGTAGTCTTCCCTCTACACCCATACAAAATGCCATCGGCAGCAACACGCCTTATAACCGCTACATAAAAACTAGACCATAAAGGTCCTACTGGAAAACTAGTCATAAGAACCTTAACTCCAAGATGAACTACGAAAGGCTTGATCCCTTCAACAAGGGTACGTAGGCAGCCGTCATAAGGCGCAGCCCCAATCTTATCGCGTTTTCTACTTTTAGGAGAGCGAGAAGATCACTTACCACAGACCTTTTCAACCATTAATTCCGCCTAACTCACCTACCTTGCCTAACTTGCCAAGCCACTCGCTAGAACCTCACGATAGAAGCTCATGATTCTAACGAGCTGGGGGGCTAACTGTTGGGGTCAAAATCGGTCACGACGGAATCAATGTCTGAAAGTCCGTAAAAATCAGCATAACCGTTTTTACGAAAAGTAATCTTCGTAAAGAAATCTTTACGAAGAGCCTTGCAGTAAAATATCGTCCAAATCTCAATCGAACCACTAAATACCGATTGTCCGAAGGCAACGGACATGTATCCAAATCGGCCGCGGACAAGCTCGAGTATGGAAATCAGACCGCGGACAAGCCAAGCTCGATCGATACGCGGCAACCAAGCATGCACACAGCTCGGTCGCTACGTAGCGACCGAGCTCGAGCCAAGCTCGGTCGCTACGTAGCGACCGAGCATCCATCTCGCTCGGTCGCTACGTAGCGACCGAGCGATCGTCCCGCTCGGTCGCTACGTAGCGACCGAGCTCGAGCCAAAGCTCGGTCGCTACGTAGCGACCGAGCGATCGTCCCGCTCGGTCGCTACGTAGCGACCGAGCTCAGCCAAGCTCGGTCGCTACGTAGCGACCGAGCGATCGTCCCGCTCGGTCGCTACGTAGCGACCGAGCTCGAGCCAAAGCTCGGTCGCTACGTAGCGACCGAGCTCGAGCCAAAGCTCGGTCGCTACGTAGCGACCGAGCTCGAGCCAAAGCTCGGTCGCTACGTAGCGACCGAGCGCTCGTCCCGCTCGGTCGCTACGAAGCGACCGGGCTCGAGCCAAAGTTCGGTCGCTGTGTAGCGATTGAACCTTTCCGAACGTCAATACGACACCAGTTCTTGCATTCTCGTCAAAACCTTCGAATGCTATCTCCCGAAGACCGTAGCAAGCTCAGTCCATGTTTCCCGCCATTCTAATTCATCGATCAAACTTCGCGGATTAGAAACCGCGGAAAACTCGTAGTAAACGTGTCGAGTCGGAAGACGGCCCAAAGGGACCTAAAACACGACTCGAGGCCCATCCTACGATTTTCCTAATCAAAAGCCCGTAAACCACAGCCTGGTTTACGCTTGGTCTACAAGGAAGGATAAATGTCAAGTTTCCGCGGATAAATACGGAAGTTTTGAAGATAATTGTGAAGATCGGGAAAAATGGAATATCTCCATTTTTATGCTATGACGGCTTAAGGGCAGAAGAGTAAAAGCGTAAACCGACCTTGGAGCTAGTATATAAGGAGTCCTAGGCGAGGAGCAAGAGGGAGAACTTTTTAGATTCGGAATTCTCTGCACTTAGAAACTTTAGGCTTATTCTCGACAAGTTCGGTTTCTATGACTGGCACTCAATTACTAGACGAACTCGCCCAGGCAGTTCGATCTCTTGTCCAGCTCTATCAATTGAACTACGTTCGGCTTGATCCTCGAAAGGGGTACGTAGGCAGCCTTTAACAAGGTTCAGTCCGAAATCAATCTAAGCCTTTTAGATATCTTTTTCGTCCTTTGTTATCGAGCTGCGACTCAACTAGGATTAGGGTTTTATGTTGCTAGAACTAGGTAACTCGCTGACGGCCCCTGCGGCCAAAGCCTTTGTATTCTCTTGTAATGATCGCAACGCTCTTACGCGGACTCGAAATAAGATCTACTGTTTTCTCTAAACTCGTTTGTTATCTTTTCATGATTTCCGCATATATTCGATCACTTGTCGTTGGCTCTCGCAGAGATCCGGGACCTCTGGGAAATTAGGGTTTTCCTAGTTTCCTTATTTAAACGGAAATCGACAGTGCGAATTTCGGTTCCCACAGCATGCTAGATTGGGACATCCTCATGCTCGTGCTATTGAATTGATAATTCCTAATATGTCATTTAATCACTTGGAGTGTGAAGCATGCATATTAGGAAAGCATTGTAGGACTGTTTTTCCAACATCAGAAACTACCTATGAGCATTGCTTTGATCTAGTTCATTCAGATGTGTGGACTGCTCCTTGTTTGTCTAGAGATAGCCAGAAGTACTTTGTGACATTCATTGATGAGAAGTCTAAGTATACTTGGCTTACATTGCTTCCATCTAAAGATAGGGTGCTAGAAGCATTTATGAACTTCCAAGCATATGTATCTAATCAATACAATGCTACTGTGAAGGTACTGAGATCAGATAATGGAGGTGAATACATCAGCAATGCCTTCAAAAGTCATCTAGCCAAGCATGGGATTGTGCATCAGACTAGCTGCCCTTATACACCACAGCAGAATGGTGTAGCTGAGAGGAAGAACAGGCACTTGATGGAGGTTGCTAGATCGATGATGTTTCATGCAAATGTCCCAAAACGTTTTTGGAGTGATGCTGTGCAGACTGCTTGCTATCTCATCAACCGGGTTCCAACCAAGATATTAAAGAATCTGTCTCCATTTGAAGTGTTGAACAAGAGCAAACCTGTCATTGATCACCTACGTGTCTTTGGGTGTGTGTGCTATGTCATGGTTCCAGGAGAGCAGAGAAACAAGCTGGAGGCAAAGAGTACTAAGGCTATGTTCATTGGTTATTCTATCACTCAGAAGGGGTACAAGTGCTATGATCCTGAAGCAAGGAGGGTGATGGTATCTAGAGAAGTGAAGTTTGTTGAAACAAAAGGTTATTATGAAGAAAAGGAGTGGGAAAATCTGAAGGATTTGTCTCAAGCTCCATCTGATAAGGCAACAATACTGAGAGTGTTGTTGGAGAAGCTCGGGATAGGGTTATCCCAGGATCAGGAACCCGGAAGGAGAGAACCTTCCAATCAGACTGGTGGAGCTGGAAGAACAACTCCTCTTGATCATGAGAGGGGGAATGGAACTGAATCTGGTGAGCAAGAGCAAAACCAAGAGGATTCAGGTCTTCATGATCAAGATACATCACAAGAAGTTGAGAACAATGTTCAGTCTAGTGGAGAAGTGGATGAGGTTCAGTCTAGTGGAGAAGAACAAGTCGGACCAGCCAGTTCAGAAGAAGAGCAAGTGGAGCCGGCTAGTGTGCAAACTGAAGATCAGGTTCAAGCTTTGAGGAGGAGCACAAGGATAAAGAGGGATCCTTCCAACTGGGTAAACACGAGAGTGTACTACAATGCCCAGGCTGTGGAGCATCCTTCTCAAGCCGTGTGTTCCTTTGCTGAGTTTCCAGAGGAGCATTATGCCTTTATGATTAGTCTGGATGAGAGTTATGTACCAAGGACTTATGAAGAAGCTATGTTAGACAAGGAATGGAAAGAATCAGTGGGAGCTGAAGCAGGTGCTATGATCAAAAATGATACATGGTATGAGAGTGAGCTGCCTAAGGGAAAGAAGGCTGTATCTAGTAGATGGATCTTCACAATCAAGTATCTAGCAAATGGACAGATTGATAGGAAGAAGACCAGATTGGTTGCAAGAGGATTTACACAGACCTATGGAGAGGATTACATTGATACCTTTGCACCAGTAGCTAAGCTGCACACAGTTCGGATTGTGTTGTCCATTGCAACAAACTTGGAGTGGGATTTGTGGCAAATGGATGTGAAGAATGCTTTCCTGCAAGGTGAACTTGAAGATGAAGTATACATGCATCCGCCTCCTGGTCTTGAGCATCTAGTAAAGCCAGGGAATGTTTTGAGGTTGAAGAAGGCAATATATGGGCTGAAACAATCACCTAGAGCTTGGTACAGGAAGCTGAGTACAACACTCAATGGGAGAGGTTTTAGGAAGTCTGAATTAGATCACACTCTCTTCACCTTGACAGGACCTTCAGGGATCATTGTGATTCTAGTGTATGTGGATGATTTGATTATCACAGGGAGTGATAAGGCAGGGATTCAAGCTACTAAGGAGTTTCTCAAATCTGTGTTTGACATCAAGGATTTGGGAGAGATGAAGTATTTTCTGGGCATTGAGATATGCAGATCAAAGGAGGGTTTGTTTATGTCTCAAAGGAAGTATACTATGGATATGTTGAAGGAGACTGATGTGCTTGGAGGAAAGATAGCCAAGACACCCCTAGAGGAGGGATATAAGGTTCTGCGTGAGGGGGAGGTTGAAGAGAAGCAGTTGTTTGAGGATCCTAAGCTATACAGGAAGATGGTTGGCAAGCTGATCTACTTGACCATTACTAGGCCAGATATATGCTTTGCGGTGAATCAAGTGAGTCAACATATGCAGGCGCCAAAGGTCCATCATTGGAAGATGGTTGATAGGATACTGAGGTATCTAAGTGGGACGGCTGGACAAGGAGTTTGGATGGGCTGTAATGGCAGTACAGAAGTGGTTGGGTATTGTGATGCTGATTGGGCAGGAGATAGAGTGGACAGGAGATCAACTACTGGGTATTGTACATTCATTGGAGGGAACTTGGTTACTTGGAAGAGTAAGAAGCAAAAGGTTATCTCTTGTTCAAGTGCTGAAGCTGAGTATAGAGCCATGTTGAAGCTGACAAACGAGTTGGTGTGGATCAAGGGGATCTTGAAGCATCTAGAGATTGAGCAGAGTACTCCTATGACTATGCATTGTGACAATCAAGCAGCTATCCACATTGCCTCCAACTCAGTGTTTCATGAGAGAACAAAGCACATAGAGGTGGATTGTCATAAGGTGAGGCAGATGATTATCTTAGGAGTGATTCTGCCATGTTATACAAGAAGTGAAGATCAGCTTGCAGATGTGTTTACCAAGGCAGCGAGATTGAAGACAATGGAGTCCATACTATCCAGGCTTGGACTCATTGATCTTACTCCCAGGAGCTGAGCCCCTTAACCATGGAGTCTCCACTCTTTTTCCCTCATCAAAGTTTTATCCCAATGGGTTTTCTTTGGTGAGGTTTTTAATGAGGGAGGTCTTCATGGTTTCCAAGCTTGACTTGTTCCACATGGTCAAGCTTGAGGGGGAGTGTTGAGATGAGGTGATGAGGAGTGGATACATTGATAGAGAAGAGTATTGGGCAGTCAGTAACTTTGGGATTTACCACAGTAACTTTAGTTTTACTGTGGTAACTAAGTGAAATGAAGAGAAGTTACCCGGATGGGTTAAATTGGAGTCTAGCTGATGTTAATCCTTTCTTACCCTAAGGAAAACGTGGGAAGAGGATAAGGAAGGATAAGGGAGCACTTTGACAGCCTGTATGATGCTGGAAAGGAGAGGATGCTTTTTCACTAGTGCAAGCATGTGAGAAAGCACAGCCAAGTGATTCAAAAGGAGTTCCAGCCTGTCCATTGACTCCACATGCTTATACATTTCGAAAACCCTTGTTGCTCTCTCTATATATACTTGTAAACCTCATCAGTTATCAATTAATGGAGTTTTGAGTATTCTCTCTTGTTCTTTATTCTCTTAGTCTCTCTTAATCTCCTAATCTCATACAAACTACACAAATCATCTCTTGATATTCATTCATCACTCTACATACACAAAAGTGTATAGCTCCTTGGTTTCCACAGGGTTAGTTCTGTAGGCTGGTCTGTTGGGAAGAGTAGCTCCTGGTACAAAATCAATCTGATGCTCAATCCCTCGAATAGGTGGCAAACCTATGGGATTATCTTCTGGAAATACATCCTGGTATTCCTGTAAAAGAGCTGACATCTCACTCGGATACACCGGTGTACAATCAGTTAGAGACAAAAGAGATTCTTTAAAAATAAATAAGACAACCGATTGATGAGAATAAAGAGATCTTTTGATTTCACTAGCTTTAGCATAGAAGTTGTGTTGCTTATCTGGTTTGAGATCAACCTCTTTCTTCTTCTGAAGCTGAAGCTGATCTTCATGTACTTCTTTAGGAGTTAGAGGTACCAATACAGTTCGCTTGCCGTTGAACTCAAAAGAATGTTTGTTAGTGAAGCCATCATGGATGACACGCCTATCAAACTGCCAAGGCCTTCCTAGTAGTATGTGGCTGGCTTCCATGGGTATCACATCACAGAGAATGTCATCTTCATACCTTCCAATGGACAAGGGTATAGAAACCTGAGTAGATACCCTCATCTCGCCCTCTTCATTAAGCCATTGCAGCCGGTAAGGTTTAGGATGTTTTTGAGCTTTCAAACCAAGCTTCTTCACCATTGTCTCGCTAGCAACATTAACACAGCTTCCACCGTCGATGATCAGGCTGCAGACCTTTCCTTGCACCAGACAACGTGTGTAGAACAAGTTCTCTCTTTGTTCTTGCTCCTCAGTTTTGTTTTGCAAACTGAGAGTTCTTCTTGCAACCAAAAGTCTACCTTGAACTGGTTCCTCCTCATGCTCAACTTCTGATAGTTCTTGATCAGTTCTTAGTTTCTCATCTTCAGATTCAAACTCTCCATTCTCCAGAAGAATCATAACTCTCTTGTTAGTACACTCATTAGCATAGTGCCCACGCCCTTGGCACTTAAAGCACTTCACATCTCTTGCACGCGAGCTTGTAGCTTCCACTTTACCCTTATCTTTGTTGTAGATGCTACTAGACTTGGATTCTTCTTTTGGCTGTGGCTTGCTCTCCTTTTGATAGCTCGGTTTATCTTCCTTAGAGGTCTGGTATCTATTGGAACCATAGCTGCCACGCGCATGACTTCTTCTCTTAACTTGTTGCTCCACCAAGATAGCTTTGTGTAGCATCTCCTCTATTTCCAAGTAGTGTTGCATCTCCACTCTATCTTGTATCTCACGGTTGAGTCCACCAAGAAATCGTGCCATGGTAGCTTCACTGTCCTCAGATACACAAGCTCTTAGCATAAGCAACTCCATCTCTTGAAAGTATTCCTCTACAGACTTTGATCCTTGTGTGAGCAGTCTCAGCTTTTGATGAAGATCACGGTGATAATGGCTTGGTACAAACCTCTTGCGCATCACAGCTTTCATCTCTGCCCATGTTTCAATGGGAAATTCACCATTGCGCCTCTTGTTTGTAACCAACTGATCCCACCAGCTCAATGCATAGTCATTGAACTCGGTAGCAGCTACTTGAATCTTCTTAGTCTCTGAGTAATGCTGACAGTTGAAAACGAGTTCGATCTTCTTCTCCCACTCAAGATAGGCATCTGGATCAGCTTTACCATGGAAAGGAGGGATCTTAAGCTTTAATCCTGATAGCTCATTGCGTCTATGCCTCCGGCCCTCATGATCACGTCGAGATCTTCTACTGCTACGTCTTGAACCGGAGCTATGGCTACTTCTCTCATAGAAGTTATTATTGAGATGAAGACCAAGGAGGCTGAGACAGTAACTTTAGAGTTTTACTGTGGTAACTTTATTTTAACCACAGTAACTACTTGGGGAAGTTATCTGATGGGATGAGAAGGTAACTTAGTGAAGAGAAGAGAGGAAACTCGACCAAAGAGGATAAGTGAGGTTAAGGAAGGATAAGGGATCACTTTGACAGCCTGTATGATGCCGGAAAGGAGAAGTTACCTTTATACTAGTGCAAGCATGTGAGAAAGCACAGCCAAGTGATTCAAAAGGAGTTCCAGCCTGTCCTTTGACTACACATGCTTAACCATTTCGAATTTCCTTGTTGCTCTCTCTATTAATACTTGTAAACCTCATCAGTTATTAATTAATGGAGTTTTGAGTCTCTCTCTCTTTATTCTCTCACTAGAATCTCTTAATCTCTTTAATCTTTTCATCTGATTATCCCTGATTGGTTGAATCATGCTCTAATACACAAAAGTGTATATGGTATCAGAGCCAGGTTGCTAAAAAGGGGAGAGTGTGATTTCGTTTTTCATAAAATCTGGGTGTTCTTGAGTGTTCTTGAGGGTTCTTGAGTGTTCTTGGTGTTCTTGAGTTCTGGTCTTTATTATCTGAGTGGTGTGAGATATTCTGATGGATTCAAACTATCTCAACATGGAAATGAAGCACAGATCTAGTACAACCATGGAGCTTGAAGAAGAGAGGGATGGCGATTGGTCAAGATGGGCAAAGAGAGCTTTGGAAAGCTGTGGGTTATGGAGTAGTCATGGAAAGGGGAAACCTTTCATGGAAATGGCTACTGAAGAAGGTCAGACAAGAGGTCTGAAGCTGGGAAATGAAGTTGTTCAAGGAGACACTACAAAGAGTGAGATTGAAGCAACTTTAGGCAAGTCCAAGCTTGTGAGAGTCGTTGAGGACAGAGGGGTGATCCGCGGCTTGAGACAAGGAAAGGATGAGTGTTATCAGCTTGTGGGAAGGCTGAGAGAAGTATGGTCGGAGCTAGATGTGGTGAAGACACACACATCAAATCCGAGATGTTGTCAAGAAAGGAGGAAGCAAGATGTGATCTTCAGCTTCCTTATGGAAGAGGTATGTGAGCTTGTTAAATATACTTGTGATGTGTGGGAAATGAACAGGAAGCCAGAAAGATGGAAGGGAGGTACAAGCTGTAAGAGGGGAAGGTTGAGAAAACTTTCTAAGGAGTGGTTAATGAAGAGAAGGGCATGGAGAAAGGATAGCGAGTCTGAGCACTTAAGTGACAGGATGAGTGTAATCTTGAAGAGAATCAAGGATGTACTTCAGCAGATGGTTATAGGAGAGTGTTCATACTCAGCTTACATGGGAGAGACAGTAGGAGACAGTGCGGATATGAGAGGAATGGATACCAAGAGGGCAGATGAGTGTGTGACAAAGAAGGAATGGGATGAGTTGGTTAAGCATGTGTATGCTTTGGCTACGACCCGGAGTCTGGGTGCTCCTGCCAAAGCATCCACATCTAAACCCATCATCATTGACTCTGGAGCAACACACCACATGATCAGTGACAAGAGACTAATCAGTGAGGTTAAAGCAGCAACAGGGAGTGTCATGATAGCCAATGGTACCAGGATCCCAATAGAAGGAGTGGGAAACCTCAAGCTGTTTGAGAAGAACTCCACTGCCTTCTACCTACCTCAGTTTACATCCAATCTAATCTCAGTTAAGAAGGCTACAGTTGATCTGGATTGTCAAGTGGTTTTCAGACCAAATGAAGTTGAGTTCCAGGATTTGAAGACTGGAAGGGTTATTGGCAGAGGAGACAGCAAGCATCAGCTCTATCATCTCCAAACAACTGAGGCGCCTAGTCCTGTGGAGTCTGTGTGTTTAAGCAGCACAACGGATAGGTGTGATAATCTCACATGGCATGCAAGGCTGGGACATCCTCATGCCAAGGCAATTGAACTGATTCTACCAAGTATGGCGTTCAATCACTTGGAGTGTGAAGCTTGTATACTTGGAAAGCACTGTAGGACTGTCTTCCCAACATCAGAAACCAGATATGAGAATTGCTTTGATCTGGTGCATTCAGACGTGTGGACAGCTCCCTGTATGTCTAGAGACAGCCATAAGTACTTTGTGACTTTCATTGATGAGAAGTCCAAGTACACATGGATCACCATGATTCCCTCCAAAGACAGAGTCCTAGAAGCCTTCATGAACTTCCAAGCATATGTTACTAATCAGTACAATGCCACTGTGAGGATTCTGAGGTCTGATAATGGAGGAGAATACACTAGCAATGCTTTCAAGAGTCATCTTGCAAAGCATGGGATTGTGCAACAAACTAGCTGTCCTTACACACCACAACAAAATGGGGTGGCTGAGAGGAAGAACAGACATTTGATGGAGGTTGCGAGATCAATCATGTTCCACATGAATGTCCCTAAGAGGTTTTGGAGTGATGCTGTTCAGACTGCTTGCTATCTCATCAATAGAGTGCCAACCCGTGTCTTGAAGAAACTGTCTCCCTTTGAAGTATTGAACAAGGCCAAGCCACACATTGATCATTTGAGAGTCTTTGGGTGCTTATGTTATGTGATGATTCCCGGAGAAAGAAGGAACAAGCTAGAAGCAAAGAGTACTAAAGCTATGTTCATTGGGTACTCAATCACTCAGAAAGGCTACAAATGTTATGATCCAATAACTAGGAGGGTTATGGTATCTAGAGAAGTGAAGTTTGTTGAGTCTAAAGGGTATTATGAGGAGAAGAAATGGGAAGACCTAGAGGATCTGTCCCGAGCTCCATCAGAGAAGGCAACAACATTGAGAGTGTTGTTGGAGAGGCTAGGGATAGGATTATCCCAAGATCAGGAACCAGGAAGAACCGGACCTTCTAATCAAACTGGAGAAGCTGGAGGAACAACCCCTCTTGATCATGAGAGGGGGAATGGATCTGAATCAGGGGAGCAGGAGCATAACCAAGAGGATTCAGGTCAGCATGATCAGGAGGAGACACAGGAAGTAGAGAGTGAAGCTCAGTCAGGTGGAAATGAGCAGGGAGAACCTACTGGTTTAAGAGAGGAAGCACAAGAGAATGTTCAGGCTGAAGAACAGGTTGAGACCTTGCGGAGGAGCACAAGGATAAGGAGGGATCCTTCCAACTGGGTAAACACGAGAGTGTACTACAATGCCCAGGCTGTGGAGCATCCCTCTCAAGCCGTGTGTTCCTTTGCAGAGTTTCCAGAAGAGCACATGGTGTTTATGTGTAACTTGGATGAGAATGAGATACCAAGATCTTATGAAGAAGCTATGAAGCACAAGGTTTGGAGAGATTCAGTAGGAGATGAAAGGGATGCAATGATCAGGAATGATACTTGGTATGAGAGTGAGTTACCTAAAGGGAAGAAGGCAGTTTCAAGCAGATGGATCTTCACCATCAAGTACCTTGCAAATGGGGAGATAGATAGGCGCAAGACTAGGCTGGTTGCAAGAGGATTTACACAGACTTATGGGGAAGATTACATTGATACTTTTGCACCAGTGGCCAAGCTTCACACAATTCGAATTGTGTTATCTATTGCAACAAACTTGGAGTGGGATTTGTGGCAAATGGATGTGAAGAATGCTTTCTTGCAAGGTGAACTTGAAGATGAAGTATACATGCATCCACCTCCTGGTCTTGAGCATCTAGTAAAGCCAGGGAATGTTTTGAGATTGAAGAAGGCTATATATGGGCTGAAGCAGTCTCCTAGAGCTTGGTACAGAAAGCTTAGTACAACTCTCAATGGGAGAGGGTTCAGGAAGTCTGAACTAGATCATACACTCTTCACACTGGTTGGACCATCAGGGATCATAGTGATTTTGGTGTATGTGGATGATTTGATTATCACAGGGAGTGATAAGGCTGGGATTAAAGCCACCAAAGAGTTTCTCAAGTCTGTGTTTGATATTAAAGACTTGGGAGAGATGAAGTATTTTTTGGGGATTGAGATATGCAGATCTAAGGAGGGTTTGTTTATGTCTCAAAGGAAGTATACTATGGATATGCTGAAGGAGACTGATGTGCTTGGAGGGAAGATAGCTAAGACACCTCTTGAGGAAGGGTATAAGGTCTTGCGTGAGGGGGAGGTTGAAGAGAACCAGTTGTTTGAGGATGCTAAGCTGTATAGGAGGATGGTGGGTAAGCTGATCTACTTGACTATCACCAGACCTGATATATGCTTTGCTGTGAATCAAGTGAGCCAACATATGCAGGCGCCAAAGGTACATCACTGGAAGATGGTTGATAGGATACTGAGGTATTTGAGTGGCTCACATGGACAAGGAGTTTGGATGGGTTGCAATGGCAGTACAGAAGTGGTTGGGTATTGTGATGCTGATTGGGCAGGAGATAGAGTGGACAGGAGATCAACTACTGGGTATTGTACATTCATTGGAGGGAATCTGGTTACTTGGAAGAGTAAGAAGCAGAAGGTCATCTCCTGTTCAAGTGCTGAAGCTGAGTATAGAGCTATGTTGAAGCTTACAAATGAGTTGGTGTGGATCAAGGGGATCTTGAAGCACTTGGAGATCGAGCAGGCCACACCTATGACAATGCATTGTGACAATCAAGCAGCTATCCACATTGCCTCCAATTCAGTGTTTCATGAGAGAACAAAGCACATAGAGGTGGATTGTCATAAGGTGAGGCAGATGATCATCTTAGGAGTGATTCTGCCATGTTATACAAGAAGTGAAGATCAGCTTGCAGATGTGTTTACTAAGGCAGCGAGATTGAAGACAATGGAGTCCATACTGTCAAGGCTTGGACTCATTGATCTGACTCCTAGGAGCTGAGCCCCTTAACCATGGAGTCTCCACTCTTTTTCCCTCATCAAGGTTTTATCCCAATGGGTTTTACTTGGTGAGGTTTTTAACGAGGGAGGTCTTCATGGTTTCCAAGCTTGACTTGTTCTACATGGTCAAGCTTGAGGGGGAGTATTGAGATGAAGACCAAGGAGGCTGAGACAGTAACTTTAGAGTTTTACTGTGGTAACTTTATTTTAACCACAGTAACTACTTGGGGAAGTTATCTGATGGGATGAGAAGGTAACTTAGTGAAGAGAAGAGAGGAAACTCGACCAAAGAGGATAAGTGAGGTTAAGGAAGGATAAGGGATCACTTTGACAGCCTGTATGATGCTGGAAAGGAGAAGTTACCTTTATACTAGTGCAAGCATGTGAGAAAGCACAGCCAAGTGATTCAAAAGGAGTTCCAGCCTGTCCTTTGACTACACATGCTTAACCATTTCGAATTTCCTTGTTGCTCTCTCTATTAATACTTGTAAACCTCATCAGTTATTAATTAATGGAGTTTTGAGTCTCTCTCTCTCTTTATTCTCTCACTAGAATCTCTTAATCTCTTTAATCTTTTCATCTGATTATCCCTGATTGGTTGAATCATGCTCTAATACACAAAAGTGTATATAAATCTCATAGGAGTTGGCGAAAAAAAGTTATCCCACTTTCAAATCAGGTGATTCCAGTTTCCCAGTTTGTGAATAGCATATCTTCTTCGTCGTTCCAATCAAACCAGGATGAATCTCTTTGTAAGAAGCTTGATTTGGATACATAAAGGTGTGGAGAATCACCAGGAAGTTGAATAAATCTCTTAGGAGTTGGATGAAGAAGTTATCCTACTTTCAAATAAGGTGTTTCCAGTTTCCCAGTTTGGGAATAGCACAGCTTCTTCGTCGTTCCAATCAAACCAGGATGAATCTCTTTGTAAGAAGCTTGATTTGGATACATAAAGTGGTGGAAGAATCACCAGGAAGTAGAATAAATCTCATAGGAGTTGGGATGAAGAAGTTATCCTACTTTCAAATCAGGTGATTCCAAATTCCCAGTTTGGGAATAGCACAGCTTCTTCGTCGTTCCAATGAAACCAGGATGAAACTCTTTGTAAGAAGCTTGATTTGGATACATAAAGTGGTGGAGAATGACCAGGATGTTGAATAAATCTCATAGGAGTTGGGATGAAGAAGTTATCCCACTTTCAAATCAGGTGATTCCAGTTTCCCAGTTTGGGAATAGCACAGCTTCTATTAGATTTTGTGATTTAAAGAGTGATTAAGTTTAATCTGAGAATTAAAGAGATTGGAGATTAAGAACAAGAGAGAGACTAGAGAGAGAGACTCAAAACTCCATTAATTATTATAAGAGAGTTTACATCAGATATATACAAAAGGAAGAAGCATTTTCGAAATCAATCTAAGGGGATAAGATAAGCATGTGTAGTCAAAGGCCAGGCTGTTAATCCCATGGCTGAGATTGCTCACATGCTTCTACTAGTGCTAAAGCACTCTTCTCCTTTCCAGCCAGTGACAGCCTGTCCAATTCTCCTCTCTTATCCCTTCCCATACTCAGATCAAGTGTAGACAACCTAAGGTAACTCCTCCTTGCCATCCGAGTTACCCTGGTTACTATGGTAACTTCTTTAGTTACCACAGTAACAATAAAGTTACTGTGGTAACTCTCCAAAGTTACTGTCTGCTCCAACTCTCTTCCTCTCTCAATATATCAACTCTTTATTCTCTCATCTCAACACTCCCCCTCAAGCTTGACCATGTGGAACAAGTCAAGCTTGGAAGGACCATGAGATCTCCCTCATTAAAACCTCATTAAAGAAAACCCATTGGGACAAAACCTTAATGAGGAAAAAGAGTAGAGATCACATGATCAGGAGAGATCACATGATCAGGAGAGTGTATAGACTAGCCCTTAGGCGAGAGATCAATGAGTCCTAACCTGATGTGTATGGACTCCATTGTCTTTTGCCTTGCTGCCTTTGTGAACACATCTGCTAACTGATCCTCACTCCGAGTATAACAAGGTAGAATCACCCCAAGAATCATCATCTGCCTCACCTTGTGACAATCAACCTCAATGTGCTTTGTTCTCTCATGGAAAACAGAATTAGATGCAATGTGGATAGCTGCTTGATTATCACAATGCATTGTCATTGGCGTTGCTTGAATAATCTCCAGATGCTTCAAAATCCCTTTTATCCACACTAGCTCATTTGTAAGCTTCAGCATTGCTCTATACTCGGCCTCAGCACTGGAACAAGACACTACCTTCTGCTTCTTACTCTTCCAAGTGACCAAGTTACCACCAATGAATGTACAATAGCCTGTGGTTGATCTTCTGTCTGCTCGGTCCCCAGCCCAATCTGCATCACAGTAGCCTACAACCTCAGTACTCTTGTTACATCCCATCCATACTCCAAGACCAGTAGTTCCATTCAGATACATCAAGATCCTTTCCACCATCCGCCAGTGGTGCTCCTTAGGAACTTGCATGTGTTGACTGACTTGATTCACCGCAAAGCACACATCAGGTCTAGTAATGGTAAGATAAATCAACTTCCCCACTAGCTTCCTATGTTAAAATAAGTGGTTCAGTATATGGGGAGATGGCTTAAGGAGTTGAGGATGTGAGAATGTGGAGGCAAAGGGAAGGAAGGTTAGGGATCGACCAGGCCGTACAAGAGGCCGTACCGGCCGTACTGTCCGTACTGTCCGGGTCGATCCATAACTCGACCAAGCGGGAAGTTACCCGGGTGAAAGGGTTAAACGGCCAAAGGGGTTTTACCTTAGGAGATATGACCGTTTGGATGGATAGAGTGACCGCGGCTTATCCTGACAGTCTGGCACAAGCTGTAAAGGCAAAAGGAACCGAGTCCAAGATGCCAAAAGCGTGTGACAGCTCCCATTGGTTTACATTTGAATTAAAGCAATCTTATCCTTGACCTCACATGCTTAGTGCTTCTGAATACCCTAATGTCTCTCTCTATATATTGTAAACTCTGTCTTGATTAATGGTTAACACGAGTTTATCATATTCTCTCTCTAGTTCATCATGTTTCTCTTCTACATTTCATAAATCATCTCATCTCACTTTAATCTTTCTCTAAATCTCTCAATACCTGTTCAACTCTCTAAAATCATATGGCATCAGAGCCAGGTTGGCTTTGGTATTGAGATTTAGAGTGTTCTTCAGCTTCAGTTCATACTCTTTCATACTTTCTTTTCGGGTCTAACAAAGCAAGATGGAGGGAAACTACAAGGTCATTACGGTTCCTGTTGCGTTGAAGGGTGGTACTAACTACCTGTTGTGGTCAAGGCTGGTGAAGACAGCCATTGGGAGGCTAGGGCTGTGGAGTCACATCACGGATGATGCAACCAAGCCAGTGGCTAAAGACGGAGAAGGAGATGAAGGTGTGGGAGATCAAGTTGCTGCTGCCGAGAAGAAGTGGATTCAAGAAGACTTGATGGTGCTTTCAGTGCTACAAGGGTCCCTTGAAGAGCATCTCTTGGAGGCCTACAGCTACTGCGAGACTCCAAAACACCTGTGGGAGGTACTCCAGAAGACTTTTGGGAACGTTACCAATCTGAACCGCGTGTATGAGATTAAGAAGGCTATCAACACACTGGTTCAAGATGGAGAAGAGTTCACCAAGCATTTGGGCAAGTATAGATCCTTGTGGTCTGAGCTTGAATCACTGAGGCCAAGCACCGCGGATCAAGAGCTACTCATGGAGAGGAGGGAGCAGGATCAGGTGTTTGGATTGCTGCTGACACTAGATCCTCCGTTCAATGATGTGATCAAGCACATGTTGAGGATGCCGAGTCTTCCATCTATGGAGGAAGTGTGTGCGCAGATTCAGAAGGAAGAGGGGTCACTTGGTATGTTTGGAGGGAAAGGAGACATGGCTCTGTCCAACAAGGCTGAAGCAATCCAAGCACACAAGGCTGCTTACCGTGGAGAGGAAAGGAAGTTCAGTGGAAACTGTGACCATTGCAAGAAGCCGGGACACAAGAGGAGTCAGTGCTGGATCCTACACCCCCATTTGAAGCCGGCCAAGTTCAACAAGGAGAGAGAGGGAAGAGCTCACCTTTCTGCAGAGACAAGTGAAGCCGGCGCATCAGGAGCTGGTTCATCTGGTCTTGCGGGTGAAAGTGAAGGAAGAGCCTTAACCTCTCACCATCAAGGAGCTGTGAAGAACATGGATCATGAGGTGATCAAGAAGTCAGACATTGATGCCTTGATCAAAGCCCTTAAAGAGTCTGGTAACACCCTTGGAAACACCCTTGGTTATTCCTATACTGCTCATGTGCTGCCTAGAACTTGTGATAGCTTGCTAGGAAGCTTTGATAGGATGAGAACTGAACCGGATAGATATACAACCTTTGCTGCTGATAGGATGTCTAGAAATGAAACCACATTGCTTGATCTCATTGATAACTTGAAACTGGTAAAAGAACAACCTAGGAATCATATTGCTCAAGGAATAAAACCATTGATTATTGATTCAGGTGCTTCACACCATATGATAAGTGATGATAGCCTTATAAAGAACATAGAACCGGCTCATGGACATGTAATGATTGCAAATGGTGATAGAATTCCTATTAGAGGTGTAGGAGATTTAAAACTGTTTAATAAGGATTCTAAAGCTTTGTACATGCCTGAGTTTGCTTCTAATCTTTTATCTGTTAAGAGGTGTACCAATGATCTTCAATGCAATGTTATTTTCAGTCCTAATGATGTGAAATTTCAGGATATTGAAAGCAGTAAGTTGATTGGGCAAGGAGTAACCAAAGGAGACCTTTATTTACTTGAAGACCTTTCTTTCATTTCTAGTTCTAGTTGCTTGTTGAGTTCCGTTTTAAGTAGAGGTGCATTGTGGCATTCTAGGCTAGGACATCCACATGTTAGAGCCTTAAGCTTAATGTTACCAGGTGTCATGTTTAAAAATAATGAGTGTGAAGCATGTATTTTGGGAAAGCATTGTAAGACTGTGTTCAAGAGATCTACTACTATCTATGATAAATGCTTTGATCTTGTTCATTCTGATGTATGGACTGCTCCATGCTTATCTAGAGACAATTACAAATACTTTGTCACATTCATAGATGAGAAATCCAAATACACCTGGATAACACTAATTAAAACAAAGGATAGGGTTCTTGATGCATTTAAAAACTTTCAATCATATGTTTCTAACCAGTATAATGCCAAGATTAAGATTTTCAGGTCTGATAATGGTGGAGAGTATACTGGCCATGCATTCAAGAACCATCTAGCTCAACATGGGATACTTCATCAAACGAGTTGCCCTTATACACCTCAACAAAATGGAGTGGCTGAGAGGAAGAACAGACATCTTATGGAAGTGGCTAGATCAATGATGTTCCAGATGAGAGTACCAAAGAGATTCTGGAGTGATGCTGTGATCACGGCTTGCTACCTAATCAATAGGATACCAACCAAGATTCTGGAAGATAGAGCCCCTTATGTGTGAGATTTGTAGAGTTCTCTTCTCTGGTTGTGTTTGTGTGTGTATAAACTCCAATGGAGAAAGATGAGAGCTTGCTCTAGGTGATTTAGAAAGAGAGATTGATGAGAGTGTTTACTTAAATCAGAAACAAGAGACTTTGAGAGATTAGAAGATTAAAGTATAAGAAAGGGAGAGATTAAAGAGAATCTGATTCAAGAACACTTTTCATTTCCATGAAGTGGAGAGGGGAAATCCCCCTAACTCCCTTAAGGCTCCAAATCGCCATTTACATGCTTATTTATAAGCTCAATAGGTTTACACAATCTGAAACCTAAATCTAATGGATAATATTAACTTGAGTGAATGGATGGTGTAGATGAGATGGTCTTCTTGTAATATCTGAAGAGTTGTGAGGATAAGGTTGGCTGTTCACTTTAATTCAAACCAAGGCAAGCTGGCTCCTTGCTTGTGATTGGCTCTCCTTAGGCTCCTCCTAATCTTCCCATGCATCTGTCCAGGTTCATGGTCGTGGCTCCCTTCTCTTTACAGCAAGAGACAGCCTGTCCAAGACCAGAACTAGCCAATCACACACAAGGAAGCTCCCATTGGTTGTTTGCCTCCACAAAGCATCTTCTTGATGCCTTCTTGATGCCTTCTTGATTCCAAACGACCAGGGCCTTCTCCCAACACCCTAAGATTGCACAAAGCCTCCTTGACATGTTCTGATCACGCCCTAAGCTTGCACATCTTGTCCCGGACTTTGCACAATCTCAAAACATCTCAAATGGGCGAGTTGTGATCTCTCGGGTCGTACCGGTCCGTACAGATCCGTACATGGCCGTACAGCCTCGCCCTATCTTTGCACACTCGCCCATTTGCTCCTCAACACTCTTTTAAGTCTCTCCTAGACTTTGACCTTGCTTAGAACATCCATCAGATCACTTCTGGACACCTTTAGACTCCTCATCACTCTTGATAGGCAATCTCTAAAGCTCTTGCCCTATCTTTGTACAAGATCCATCTCAACTCAACACCTCTAGCTCCTTCATTCCTTTCTTCAAGTTAACACTCCCCCTCAAGCTTGACTTTAGCTGATCCTAAGTCAAGCTTGGAACCTTGAAGAACTTCCTCATTAAAAACCTCACCAAGGAAAACCCTTTGGGACAAAACCTTGATGAGGGAAAAAGAGTAAAGTCTCCAAGGCCTAGGGATTGGCCAGTGAGTCTTTGTGCCTTACCAACAATGTAAGGAACACAAAGACTCTGGATCATGGCCCTCATGTGATGCAAGATAGAACCCACTCCTCTTGCTCATCATCAACACTTCTTGTACTCTTCTTTAGACAGATCTTGGTCTCTCCCCCTTTCTCACAACCTTCTTGTTGTGTATCAAGTGCTCGGACTACCAGATCTTCCTTGATAGATACAAGTTGAGTCTTGGCTGCTTCTTCTTCATGAGTCACCACCATGTTACTGAAACCTTCATGACCGGATGCTTCAGACTGTAGTACCAATCACCTCACTCTAGAGGCCGCATTGGTGATTGCTTCTTCATCCTTCATTCTGCTTCATAACTGATCTGCTCCTCTTCTTGAATAACCACCAAGTACTCTCAGATCATGTAAGCTTCAACACTCCCCCTCAAGCTTGAGACTCTCACAGGAACAAGCTTGGATGGATAGCTTCATGATCTGTACCATTACTCCATTGCAGCACCTTCTGAACTCGCCATCTTCATGGATTGCTTGTGGAAGCTTCAGCTACCTCTTCAGCCACCTTACACTAGAAGCCGCACTGATAGAGTCTCCATCTTCTCACAGCCAAGAGTGCTCTGAACACTCTCTTGCCTAGACACGCCACTGCCTAGACCCGGATGGCTCCTTCTTCTTCAGTTGCTTGCAATGGACCTTCTGAACCTTCTTGAACAGACTGATAGCTCACTAAACTCCCCTCCTCAAGCTTGGATTGAGTATAGGTCCAAGCTTGCAAGTGAGCTTCAGTGAGACTACACACCAGTGGCGCATCACCACTCTTGTATCCACTCTCCATTGCACACACAATGGGCAAACGTCTCCTACTTTCAACTCGGATGGATGGTGAACCAAGAACACATCTTGTGAACCTGAAACATCACTCAAACTCCAGCAAAGATGAGACACAATAGTATTGGGATCACTCCTTGATTAATCATCAAGTTTCATTCCCAATATCACAAGCATTGCAATAGATTAAACAAGTCATTTTCAAGTTCTAATCTTTGCAAGCAAACTCTCTAAGCACAAGCATTTTCTTTTCTAGATTTATGCAATCTACTTAGGCATTTTAAAGCTTCTTTACTCAGCAATTTAGACATGAATCTAATGCTTCAATGTAAGACAGCCACAAGACTATATGCAACAGCTTTAAATCAGTTTCAATACATGTATGCAAGCAGATTCAATCAATCACAACAAGCATCACTATGAACTGGAGCTAAGCATATTATTTCAATCTCAATCACCAAACAAGTCTCTTTAAGCATCCTGGGATAGATTCTAAATTCATTTCATTTCATTTAGCAATCTTTAAACAATCCTCAGGTTTTCAATCACATCACAACACACAACCAGATCTTATCACAAGCTCATTCTCACTTAAGGTTTAAAGAATCGCTTACTATCAAGGAACCAGGTTGGTCCTTGTATCACTCTCGGATGGTAAGCTCATGACTTTGAGGATATGTGAGTCTGGATCATTACCCATCTCCTTCTCCTTCAGTTCATGACTTCCTCCTTGTTTCTCATACTCACAAACCCCTCCTTTCTTCAAGCCCTCTACTCGCCATCTTCTGGATAGCTTTCTCTTCACACCAGATGAGGAACAGCCTTTGGACAAGGCGCCATGGACAAGGTTCGCGAGGCCTCTCCACACACCTTTGCTTCCAACAAGAGTCTTCATCAGGTACAGGTTGAACTGGCTGAGAGATAAGGAGTAACACGCCATGCTTCAGTCTTCTTCTTCTTGAAGTAACCAGAACCGCAAGTACATGTCTTCTAGGCTTTGATTTGAGCTGAGGTGAGAGCAAGTGATTTGCGGAAGCTACAGCTCAGGTTCTGATGAACCTGGCTCTGATACCATGTGAGATTTGTAGAGTTCTCTTCTCTGGTTGTGTTTGTGTGTGTATAAACTCCAATGGAGAAAGATGAGAGCTTGCTCTAGGTGATTTAGAAAGAGAGATTGATGAGAGTGTTTACTTAAATCAGAAACAAGAGACTTTGAGAGATTAGAAGATTAAAGTATAAGAAAGGGAGAGATTAAAGAGAATCTGATTCAAGAACACTTTTCATTTCCATGAAGTGGAGAGGGGAAATCCCCCTAACTCCCTTAAGGCTCCAAATCGCCATTTACATGCTTATTTATAAGCTCAATAGGTTTACACAATCTGAAACCTAAATCTAATGGATAATATTAACTTGAGTGAATGGATGGTGTAGATGAGATGGTCTTCTTGTAATATCTGAAGAGTTGTGAGGATAAGGTTGGCTGTTCACTTTAATTCAAACCAAGGCAAGCTGGCTCCTTGCTTGTGATTGGCTCTCCTTAGGCTCCTCCTAATCTTCCCATGCATCTGTCCAGGTTCATGGTCGTGGCTCCCTTCTCTTTACAGCAAGAGACAGCCTGTCCAAGACCAGAACTAGCCAATCACACACAAGGAAGCTCCCATTGGTTGTTTGCCTCCACAAAGCATCTTCTTGATGCCTTCTTGATGCCTTCTTGATTCCAAACGACCAGGGCCTTCTCCCAACACCCTAAGATTGCACAAAGCCTCCTTGACATGTTCTGATCACGCCCTAAGCTTGCACATCTTGTCCCGGACTTTGCACAATCTCAAAACATCTCAAATGGGCGAGTTGTGATCTCTCGGGTCGTACCGGTCCGTACAGATCCGTACATGGCCGTACAGCCTCGCCCTATCTTTGCACACTCGCCCATTTGCTCCTCAACACTCTTTTAAGTCTCTCCTAGACTTTGACCTTGCTTAGAACATCCATCAGATCACTTCTGGACACCTTTAGACTCCTCATCACTCTTGATAGGCAATCTCTAAAGCTCTTGCCCTATCTTTGTACAAGATCCATCTCAACTCAACACCTCTAGCTCCTTCATTCCTTTCTTCAAGTTAACACTCCCCCTCAAGCTTGACTTTAGCTGATCCTAAGTCAAGCTTGGAACCTTGAAGAACTTCCTCATTAAAAACCTCACCAAGGAAAACCCTTTGGGACAAAACCTTGATGAGGGAAAAAGAGTAAAGTCTCCAAGGCCTAGGGATTGGCCAGTGAGTCTTTGTGCCTTACCAACAATGTAAGGAACACAAAGACTCTGGATCATGGCCCTCATGTGATGCAAGATAGAACCCACTCCTCTTGCTCATCATCAACACTTCTTGTACTCTTCTTTAGACAGATCTTGGTCTCTCCCCCTTTCTCACAACCTTCTTGTTGTGTATCAAGTGCTCGGACTACCAGATCTTCCTTGATAGATACAAGTTGAGTCTTGGCTGCTTCTTCTTCATGAGTCACCACCATGTTACTGAAACCTTCATGACCGGATGCTTCAGACTGTAGTACCAATCACCTCACTCTAGAGGCCGCATTGGTGATTGCTTCTTCATCCTTCATTCTGCTTCATAACTGATCTGCTCCTCTTCTTGAATAACCACCAAGTACTCTCAGATCATGTAAGCTTCAACATTATGAAGTTCTCAACAACAGCAAGCCAGTCCTAGATCACCTAAGAGTGTTTGGGTGTGTAAGCTATGTTCTTGTCCCGGGAGAGATGAGAAACAAGCTGGAAGCAAAGAGTATCAAAGCTATGATGATAGGATACTCAACCACACAGAAGGGATACAAGTGCTTTGTTCCTGAGACAAGGAGAGTCCTTGTATCTAGAGATGTCAAGTTCTTTGAAGAAAAGAGCTACTA
This sequence comes from Brassica napus, assembly GCF_020379485.1. NCBI lineage: Eukaryota > Viridiplantae > Streptophyta > Magnoliopsida > Brassicales > Brassicaceae > Brassica > Brassica napus. The sequence continues at coordinate 29,099 of NW_026015018.1, forward strand.
TGAAGATAAAGATTGGAAAGAGCTGGAGGATCTTTCACAACCTTCCGATAGAGCTACAAGCTTGAGACAGATACTAGAAGGTCTTGGAATTGGAATGTCCCAGGAGTCGACAGAGGATCAGTCATCTGAAGGACAAGAAGCTGAAGAACCATCTCACCTTGATCATGAGGGAGGGAATGGAATTGAGCCGGATGAGAATCAAGATGTTGCGGATCATCCGGATCATCCTGATCAAAGTGGAGCTGAACCAAGTAATGAAGAGCTTAATGAGTTACCAGAACAAGGAGGAGTGGAAGCAACTGAAGTAGAAGCACCAGAGCAAGCACCAGTTGAGGTACCATTGAGGAGAAGCACACGGCTGAAGAGAGATGCTTCCAACTGGGTAAACACGAGAGTGTACTACAATGCCCAGGCTGTGGAGCATCCTTCTCAAGCTGTGTGTTCATTTGCCTGTTATCCAAAGGAGCATTGCGCATTCATGATGAGCCTAGATGAAAGTAGTGTACCAAGATCATATGAAGAGGCAATGCTACATCAAGATTGGAAGGAATCTGTTGGAGATGAGGCAAATGCCATGATAAAGAATGACACTTGGTTTGAAAGTGAGTTGCCAAAAGGAAAGAAGGCAGTAACCAGCAAGTGGATATTCACCATTAAGTATCTACCTGATGGAACCATTGACAGAAAGAAGACAAGACTGGTGGCCAGAGGATACACTCAAACATATGGGGAAGACTACATTGATACCTTTGCCCCTGTTGCCAAGCTACATACAATAAGAATTGTATTGTCTATTGCTGTGAACCTTGAGTGGGAGCTTTGGCAGATGGATGTGAAGAATGCATTTCTTCAGGGAGAACTAGAAGATGAAGTGTACATGCATCCACCACCGGGTCTTGAACATCTTGTGAAACCAGGGAATGTATTGAGACTCAAGAAGGCAATCTATGGGTTGAAGCAATCACCTAGAGCATGGTACAACAAGCTGAGTACTACTCTGAATGGCCGTGGGTTCAAGAAGTCAGAGTTGGATCACACCCTCTTCACCCTCACTACACCTTCAGGTATCATCTGTCTACTTGTATACGTTGATGATATTATCATAACAGGTAGTGATAAGGCTGGTATAAAAGCCACAAAGGAGTATTTGAAATCTGTATTTGAAATCAAAGACTTAGGGGAAATGAAATACTTCCTTGGAATTGAGTTGTGTAGATCTAAGGAAGGATTGTTCATTTCCCAAAGGAAGTATACACTTGATCTTTTGAAAGATGCAGGTATACAAGGAGACAAGACAGCAAAGATGCCTCTTGAAGATGGATACAAGGTTCCACGTGAGGGGGAGGTTGAAGATAGCAAGGTTTTTCATGATCCAAAGCTGTACAGGAAGCTAGTAGGGAAGCTCATCTACCTTACAATCACACGACCAGACATATGCTTTGCGGTGAACCAAATAAGCCAGCATATGCAAGTCCCAAAGGATCATCACTGGCGCATGGTGGAGAGACTTCTCCTGTATCTGAATGGGACGTCAAGCCTTGGAGTGTGGATGGGATGCAACAAGAGCACTGAAGTGGTGGGATACTGTGATGCGGATTGGGCTGGAGATAGAGCAGACAGGAGATCAACCACCGGCTATTGTACATTCATTGGAGGCAACTTGGTGACTTGGAAGAGTAAGAAGCAGAAGGTGGTGTCTTGTTCAAGCGCTGAAGCTGAGTATAGAGCAATGCTGAAGCTTACCAATGAGTTGGTATGGATCAAAGGAATCTTGAAGCATTTGGAGATAGAGCAGGGAACTCCAATGACTATGCATTGTGATAATCAAGCGGCTATACACATTGCGACCAACTCAGTCTTCCATGAGAGAACCAAGCACATTGAAGTTGATTGTCACAAGGTGAGGCAGATGATTGTCTTGGGAGTGATCTTGCCATGCTACACAAGGAGTGAGGATCAACTTGCGGATGTATTCACCAAGGCTGCAAGACAAAAGACTATGGAGTCCATTCATACCAGATTGGGGCTCATAGATCTTTCCCCAAGGAGCTGATCCCCTTTGCCATGAGGTCTTTACTCTTTTTCCCTCATCAAGGTTTTGTCCCAATGGGTTTTCCTTGGTGAGGTTTTTAATGAGGAAGATCTCATGGTGGTTCCAAGCTTAACTAAGTTACTAAGTTAAGCTTGAGGGGGAGTGTTAAAATAAGTGGTTCAGTATATGGGGAGATGGCTTAAGGAGTTGAGGATGTGAGAATGTGGAGGCAAAGGGAAGGAAGGTTAGGGATCGACCAGGCCGTACAAGAGGCCGTACCGGCCGTACTGTCCGTACTGTCCGGGTCGATCCATAACTCGACCAAGCGGGAAGTTACCCGGGTGAAAGGGTTAAACGGCCATGTTGACATGAAGACATTCAGAGCATAAACAAGAAGTAGAGATCAAGAGAAGCATGCTTGATGAGGAGTTAAGTGGCGCATCCGTACAAGGGTGTACGGATATCTCTCCCTTAACCTAGCTTGGATATCAAGGCAAGTACTGGTAAGGCATTGACATGAGATCGCGTGTAAGAGCATCCTAAGTCCCTAGAGTTGTTTAATATAAAGAAGGTGACCGTTGGGAGCTAAGGAACAAAGCAAGATCACATGTGAGGTTAAGGAAGAGAGAGATTGGCGAGAGGTCACTATCACCTCACCTGTCCGAGCTCAGCTTGTCCTATTTGTCTACATTGTTTATAGTTTCTTGTTTGTCTTAGTATAGCAACTTGTAGTCTATATTAAGGATGTAACCAGACCCAAAATGAATCAAGGAAATGAGTTCCTCTTCTCTTTAGTCTTATGCGATTCTCTCTCTCTCTCTCTCTCTCGATTCTCTTCACCTTCTTCATAATTCTCATAATGACTTAAACAAATCACATATTCTTTCATGGTATCAGAGCAACCTTACTCTTGAGACCTAAACCTTTTTCTTTCTTCCGCAAATTCTCTGAGTTCTAAATTCTATTTTTGGCAAAGTTCATCTTGTTCTTGATTCTTTGTTTCCAGAATTTGCCAAAAATAGCAAAAACCATCCGAAACCTTTTTCTTTTCTTTTCTCTCTTGATGGATACCTCTGAGAACACAAAGATGGTGATGATACCAGTCACACTCAAGGGTCCTAACTACCTGACATGGGCAAGACTTGCCAAAACAGCTCTCGGAGGCAGAGGTCTTTGGGAAGTTGTTGAAGAAGGCCGCCCCACCAAGAAGACTGTCCTAGGAGAGGATGGCAAAGAGGTGGTGATTGCGGATGCTGGGGAGAAGAAGAAAGGTCAGGAGGACCTCATGGTGTTGTCTATCATCCAGAATAGCCTCGCTCCTTCTCTCCAAGAGGCTTATGCCTTTTGTGAGACCTCCAAAGAGTTGTGGGACACTCTTAAGAAGGTATATGCTAATAAATCCAACATAAGCAAGGTGTATGAAGTGAAAGGAGCCATCAACTCTCTCAGTCAAGAGGACACAGACTTTGATGCTCACTTTGGGAAGTTCCGGTCCCTATGGGCCGAGCTAGAGATGCTCAGGCCAGCCACTGTCGACCCAGATGTTCTCCATGAGAGGAGAGAACAGGATAAGGTCTTTGCCTTACTACTTACCCTTAACCCAGGGTATGATGACCTAATCAGGCACATACTGAGGAACAAGGAGCTTCCCTCTCTTGATGAAGTGTGTGCGGAGATCCAAAAGGAGCACGGCTCAGTGGGTCTCTTTAAGAGAAAGGGAGAGATGGTGATGGCCAATCAAGCTGAAGGAGCCGAGAACAAACCTGCCGGAGTAGCCAACAAAGGATACTATAAGCCTGAGGATAGGAAGGTGTGGGTGTGTGACCACTGCAAGAAGAAGGGTCATGGGAAGGACAAGTGCTGGATCCTTCACCCACATCTCAAACCGGCCAAATTCAGAACTGAAGGAAGGGCCAACTACTCGGGTGACATTGGAGAAACATCCAACCGCTCTCAAGCTGTTGAGGAGAAGAAGCAGGGCCATGATGATACCATCAAGAAGTCTGACATTGAGGCTCTCATCAAAGCTCTTAAGGAGTCCGGTAACACCCTTGGAACTTCTCTTAATGCTACTTATCACACGCCTAGAGGTCTCTTTACTTCTTATCAAGTAGCTCACCAAACTGAGAGAGTTAAGCCTTTAGTTATAGACTCAGGCGCCTCTCACCATATGATAAGTGATGTTAACTTGATTAGTAACATAGAACCTGTGATAGGCAATGTGATGATAGCTAATGGTGATAAAATTCCAATTAAGGGAGTAGGAACACTTAAGCTGTTTGATAAAGACTCTAAAGCTTTCTATATGCCTACTTTTGCCTCTAACCTTCTTTCTGTAAAAAGGGCTACTACTGATCTAAATTGTAATGTCATATTTAGTCCTAATGAAGTTGTGTTTCAGGATATTGAGACTCTTAAGTTGATTGGCAAAGGTGTGACAAAGGGAGATCTCTACCTTCTTGAAGACGCCAAGACTCCTTCTTATTTATCTTCAGCTTTTAGTTCAATTCCTGTCTTAGATCATGATGTATTGTGGCATGCTAGGCTAGGCCATCCTCATTCCCGTGCACTGAACTTGTTGTTACCTGATATTTCTTTTAAAAATGATGGCTGTGAAGCTTGTATCCTTGGTAAACATTGCAAGACCGTTTTCCCTAAGTCATCTACAATCTATGAAAATTGCTTTGATCTTATACACTCTGATGTTTGGACTGCACCATGCATATCTAGGGAGAATCATAAGTATTTTGTCACATTTATAGATCAGAAATCAAAATATACTTGGCTGACTATGATTCCAACTAAAGATAGAGTGCTAGATGCTTTCATTAATTTCCAAACTTACATAACTAATCAATTCAATGTTAAGATCAAAGTGTTCAGGTCAGACAATGGGGGGGAATACACAAGTCATGGTTTCAAAAATTACCTAGCCAAGCATGGAATACTTCATCAAACGAGCTGTCCATATACACCCCAACAAAATGGAGTGGCTGAGAGGAAAAACCGGCACCTTATGGGCGTGGCCAGATCCATGATGTTTCAGACCAATGTTCCTAAGCGGTTCTGGAGTGATGCAGTCATGACAGCATGTTATCTGATCAACCGCACTCCAACCAGAATCCTTGGTGACCTCACACCATATGAGGTACTGAACAAAAGAAAACCCTCTATTGATCATTTACGTGTATTTGGTTGCTTGTGTTATGTCTTGCAGCCAGATGGACAGAGAAACAAGCTTGAACCACGAAGCACCAAGGCAGTTTTTCTTGGCTATTCCACTACCCAAAAGGGGTATAAATGCTATGTTCCAGAGGCCAGGAAGGTCTTAGTCTCCAGAGATGTGAAGTTTGTGGAATCCAGAGGATACTTTGAGAAGAAAAGTTGGGATGAGCTCAAAGATCTCTCTCAACCTTCCTCGGACAGAGCAGACACACTAAGGCGGCTTATGCAGAACTTGGGAATCAGTTTGTTTCCATCTGCTGGCACTCAGGAGACTGGAGCTGTTCCGGAGATAGTGAGAGCTCCACAAGATTCTACCACAACCCCACATCCTCATCCTGATCCTGAATGGGGGAACAACAATGATCATGAAGCTGAGAGCAATGATCCTAATGTTCATGATCCGGATGAGCAGATGCAGCAAGAGGCTGACCAAACCACTGATGTAAACTCTGGAGGAGTCGAATCAAGTGGACAAGAAGATGTACAAGAGGTGCAGCAGCTTAGGAGAAGCACAAGACAAAGGAAACCGGTTTCAAACTGGAACAACACTAGAGTATACTTCAACGCAGAGGCAATAGCTCATCCACCCAGTGCCGTGTGCTCCCTTGCTTACTATCCAGAAGAACATCAAGCCTTTGTGGGTTCATTGGATCAGGAATGGATACCAAGAACATATGCAGTGTTGAGTTGAGTTGATTATATTGGTATGGAGAGAAGAGGAGTTGAAGAGGAGAAGAGATGGAGAAGCTTAGGGGGTTTGGGTGTGAATGGTACGGACGTCCGTACAAGGCCGTACATGGCCGTACCGTCCGTACCAAAGGCCTCGACCAAAACTTACCCAACTCGACCAAGTGAAACGGTAACAAGGGAGTGTTACCTTGGGGACTTAAGGAGAAGGGATTAGACCGTTGAGTGGATAAGGGAAGAGCGTGCCAGGCTGGAACAGGCTGTAAAGAGGCAAAGCGTGTGAGCCTTACCATCCAATCATCCGGAAAGCAACCTTGACTCTACATGCTTCAATAGTGCCCATTTCGCCTCTTGTAAACCCTAATGTCTTCTATATAAATATGTAACCTCACTCATTAATAAGATCAGTCAGTTCGAGTCTCTCTAATCTCTTAGACTATGGTTTTCTCTTAGACACTAAACGGCTCTTTCTAGTCTCTTAATCTTTCACAAACTTCTCTTAATCACTTCCTAAACACTCTCTTTACTCTAATCACTCTAAAGATCTCTTAATTTCATATGGTATCAGAGCCAGGTTCATTTGAATCTGGGGTTTGATCTTTAGAGAGTTACAAGCTGAACGTCTTTGAAGCTACACGCGAGTAGTCTTGAAGGTGTTGAAGCTGTGGTTCGTTCTAGTTGAAGCTGTGCTACGTTCTGTGGGTTTGCGTGATTCTAGACTCAAGGTTGGTGTGTACAAGATCCAAGATACAAGCTTTCAAGTCAAGCAAAGATGGAACAGGGGATGAACATGAGGATGAAGGTAGCGGTTACTTTCAAAGGTAGCAACTACCTTGTGTGGTCTCGGATGGTGAAGACTGCGGTGGGAAGTAAGGGTTTGTGGGGGCACATCACAACAGGGGAGGCTCCGAAACTCATTACTCAGGGAGGAGATCAAGAAGAGGTCTCCAATGAAGCGGCTGTGGAGAAATGGCAACAAGAAGACATGCTGGTGATGACGGTTCTACACGCATCCTTGGACCCAGCTATCTTGGATGCCTACAGCTACTGTGAATCAGCCAAGGAGCTGTGGGACACGCTGAAGAAGGTGTATGGGAACATTTCCAACCTCAGCCGTGTGTTTGAAGTGAAGCTAGCGATCAACCGTCTGGCACAAGAGGACATGGAGTTCACTAAGCACTTGGGGAGGTTCAGGTCCTTATGGTCAGAGCTGGAGATGCTGAGGCCGAGCACAACTGATCCAGATCAGTTGAATGAGAGGCGCGAGCAAGACAAGGTCTTTGGTCTGCTTCTCACACTGAACCCGGCCTACACCCAGCTCATCCAGCACATGTTAAGGTCAGACAAGCTTCCGGACCTTGAGGAGGTGTGTGCACAAATCCAAAGGGAGCAGGGATCTATGGGTTTGTTTGGAGGAAAGGGGGAGCTCTCTCTTGCCAATCAAGCAGCTCATGAGGATTCAACCGAGGCTCCACAAGCAAACAAGGCGGCTCACGGGAAGTACGAGGACAGGAAGTTCAATGGCAACTGTGATCATTGCAAGAAGCATGGTCATAAGAAGAGCCAATGCTGGATACTGCACCCACACCTCAAGCCGGCCAAGTTCATGAAGGAGTGTGAGGGAAGGGCAAATGTGACTGAAGGTTCAAGTGGAGCTGGCACCAGCAAGATCAGTGAAGTGGATGGGCTTGGAGGCAATGATGGGAATGGGAAGTCTCTGGTGGCTTACACAGGCGCTTCAAGCTCCCGCAGCAATGATGACTACATCAAGAGATCAGACCTTGATGCCCTCTTCAAAATGCTAAAGGAAAACGGTAACACTTACGGTTATTCCTTTGGAGCTTCTATGATTGCATATAAGGATGATCACTTGATTAGAGAACTAGTAGAACGGTTAGAAGCTAGGAATGGGTATAGACATGCTTACATTGCTAGAACTGATAAGATGCATCCATCACTTAGTAATCTATGCCATAATGCTAAACGAGTAAGTAAACCATTGATTGTTGATTCTGGTGCATCACATCATATGATAAGTGATGAAAACTTGATTAAGGATATAGAACCTACACATGGTCATGTGATGATAGCAAATGGGGATAAGATACCCATTAGAGGAATAGGAAAGCTTAAGCTGTTTAACAAAGAATCTAGAGCTTTTTACATGCCTGAATTCACATCAAACCTATTATCAGTGAAGAAATGTACTAATTGAGAGTTTTATAGGATTTATGTGAGAGTTTAAGGAAGATTTGTGAAGAGATTAGAGAAGAACTAGGTTGAACCGTGAGAGAGAGAGAGAGATTGACAAAGAGAATAATAGAGAACTCTTTTTTCCCTTGAATGATTTGTTTATGGGAACAACCCATTTATAGAATTCATACAGCAAGATGTCGACATTAAGGAAACAATAAACAAAGAAGTTAAGACAGAGGAGAGATGGGCAAAGTGGTCCTGGATAGTGACAGGTCCTAACGGGTGGGAAGACTTTGAATCCTTAACCAGACCCGTGACCTGCACTCTCAACGGTTCCCCACTTCCCTTAGGCGATTCCAAACATTCTTCTTGCCTTCTTCTCTTCTACATCAGTCACTCTTATGTCTTGCACTCCAAGTTAGGGTTGTCTTGTACGGACAGACTTGTCTAGCAAGGTAAGTTGAGTGATTGCTTGATCCGGATGTAATTGTTCCCCTCTTGCTTCTTACTTCATTCTCCTCTCTTTATTGCTTCATGTCAACACTCCCCCTCAAGCTTGACAGTGGTGATTGTCAAGCTTGGAAACCATGAAGCATTCCCTCATTAAAACCTTTACTTGGAAAAACCACTTGGGATAAAAACCAAGCAAAGGAAAAAGAGTAGAATACTCCATGGTGAGGGGATTATTGACATGGGAGGTTTATGAGTCCAAGTCTTGGAAGAATGGACTCACAAACTTTGCTACTGGCCGCCTTGGTGAAGATGTCAGCCAGCTGATCCTCACTTCTTGTATAACATGGGAGAATCACTTGCTGCTCTACTGCTTGTCTTACCTTGTGGCAGTCCACTTCTATGTGTTTTGTCCTCTCATGGAAGACTGAGTTGGATGCAATGTGTATTGCGGCTTGGTTGTCACAATGCATGGTCATGGGAGTTTTGATCTCAATTCCCAAGTCGCCTAGAAGCCCTTTTATCCAGATAAGCTCACTGGTTAGCTTCCTCATTGATCTGTACTCTGCTTCTGCACTAGAGCAAGACACTACCTTCTGTTTCTTGCTCTTCCAAGTGACCAGATTTCCTCCAATGAATGTACAATAGCCGGTGGTTGATCTTCTGTCTATTCTGTCCCCAGCCCAATCTGCATCACAGTATCCTATCACCTCAGTGTTCTTGTTGCAAGCCATCCATACACCCTGACCTGGTGCCTCTCTCAAGTATCTTAGTATCCTCTCCACCATGTTCCAGTGATGAACCTTGGGAGTTTGCATATGTTGGCTTACTTGATTAACTGCAAAGCACACATCTGGCCGAGTGATGGTTAGATAGATCAGCTTCCCAACCATCCGTCTATATTGTTTGACATCTTCAAATGGAGTATCTTCATACTCCCCCTCTCGCAATACCTTGTAACCTTCTTCAAGTGGTGTCTTGGCTTGTCTTCCTCCAAGATCTCCTGCCTCCTTTAAGATGTCCAGGGTATACTTTCTTTGGGACATGAACAATCCTTCCTTTGATCTGCACATCTCAATGCCGAGGAAGTACTTCAGTTCTCCTAGGTCTTTGATATCAAATGCGGCTTTAAGAAAGGTCTTGGTTGAACTGATCCCCTCCTTGTCACAACCAGTGATGATGATATCATCCACATAGACTAGAATCACAACAATCCCTTGCTTGCTGGTGAGAGTGAAGAGTGTGTGATCCGCTTGAGACTTCACAAAGCCTCTCCCATTCAGTGTAGTGCTCAGCTTGTGATACCAAGCTCTTGGTGATTGTTTCAAACCATATATGGCTTTTCTGAGTCTGAGTACATTCCCTGGTTTCACCATCTCTTCCATTCCCGGCGGTGGTCTCATATATACCTCATCTTCTAGTTCACCTTGCAAGAAGGCATTCTTCACATCCATTTGCCAAAGATCCCACTCTTGATTTACTGCCAATGAAAGGATAATCCGGATTGTGTGAAGCTTGGCCACTGGTGCAAAGGTGTCTAGATAGTCTTCTCCATAAACTTGTGTGTATCCTCTTGCTACCAATCTGGTCTTTTTTCTTTCTGGCTTTCCATTTGCAAGATACTTGATAGTGTGTATGAGTCTGCTGGTCACGGCTTTCTTTCCTTTTGGAAGCTCTGTCTCATACCAGGTGTTGTTCCTCTCCATGGCTCCCATTTCATCATTCACTGATTCCCTCCATTCATCATCTTCCATAGCTTCTGCATATGTTCTTGGTATCCATTCCTGATCCAATGAGCCCACAAAGGCTTGATGTTCTTCTGGATAGTGAGCTAGGGAGCACACGCCACTGGGTGGGTGAGCTACTGCCTCTGCATTGAAGTAGACTCTGGTGTTGTTCCAGTTTGAAGCCGGCTTCTTGATCCTAGTACTTCTCCTAAGTACTGGCTGATCATTTTCATTCTGAGTGCCTTCTCCACCTTCCAAGTTCTGATTCTGATCCTCCACTTCCTCCTCTTGGTCATGGTGCTCTTCTTGATCATGAACTTCCTCAGATACAGGTGGTTCACCCTGATTTCCCCCCTCAGGATCAAGGGGAGCAGCTTCTTGGATCTCAACTTCATCTGTAGTTGTCTCGGTTTGCTCTTCAGACCGGCTTGATCCTCCCACATTATCTGATCCTGCTTGTCCCGGCTCTTCCATAGGTAAGCTGACCCCAAGTCTCCTCATGACTTGTCTGAGATTGGCTGCTCTATCTGATGCGGATTGAGACAAGTTCTCCAGCTCATTCCAATCCTTGTTGTTGTAGTACCCTCTGGTTTCTACAAACTTCACATCTCTAGATACCAAGACTCTCCTAGTCTCTGGTTCATAGCACTTATAGCCCTTCTGGTTTGGTGAATACCCAATGAACATAGCTCTTGTGCTCTTAGCCTCCAGTTTGTTCCTCAGTTCTCCTGGTTTCAAAACAAAACAAAGGCACCCAAACACACGCATATGATCAATAGATGGTTTAGCTTTGTTCAATACCTCAAATGGAGAGCAGTCTTGTAGAACTCTGGTAGGAATGCGGTTGATCAGGTAGCATGCAGTTAGGACCGCATCACCCCAAAAGCTCTTTGGGACACTAGTATGGAACATCATGCTCCTAGTGACCTCCATGAGATGCCTGTTCTTCCTCTCGGCCACACCATTTTGTTGGGGAGTGTATGGACAGCTGGTTTGATGAATCACACCTTGTTTGGCTAGATGAGCTTTGAATGCATTGCTGGTGTACTCTCCTCCATTATCTGATCTCAAAATCTTAACTTTGGCATTATAATGGTTAGAGACATATGTTTCAAAGTTTATAAATGCATCTAAGACCCTATCCTTTGATTGTAAGAGAGTGATCCATGTGTACTTGGATTTCTCATCAATAAAGGTCACAAAATACTTGTGATGTTCTCTAGAAAGACATGGAGCTGTCCATACATCCGAGTGGATTAAATCAAAGCAGTGTTCATAGATTGTACTAGACTTGGGAAATACAGTTTTGCAATGTTTTCCTAAGATACAAGCTTCACAATCTTGCTGGAATGAAATACTAGGCAACATGATGTTCAAGGCACGAGAATGAGGATGTCCTAATCTAGCATGCCACATTACATCTTTAGGGAAATTAAAACTTGAATTGAAAGCAACAGATAGATCGGATGCAAGCTTAGTGTCTTCTAGCAAGTACAGGTTTCCCTTGCTCACACCTTTGCCAAGCAACCTACATGAGTCAATATCCTGAAAGTAGACATCATCAGGCGTAAATATAACATTGCAATTCAAGTCATTGGTCACCCTTTTCACAGATAATAGATTAGAAGTGAAACTAGGCATGTAGAAAGCTTTGGATTCTTTCTCAAATAATTTAAGTTCCCCTATGCCTTTAATTGGAACCTTGTTACCATCAGCTATCATAACATTTCCTACTGCAGGAGTGATATTTTTAATCAAATTTAAATCACTAATCATGTGATGAGAGGCTCCTGAGTCTATGACTAAGGGTTTAACTCTATCAGATTCATGAGCAACTTGAAACGCCGTGAATAAACTCCTAGGCAATTGATATGATGCACTAAGGGAGGAACCAAGAGTTTTACCAGACTCCTTGAGAGCTTTGATGAGTGCCTCAATGTCAGATTTCTTGATGGACTCATCCTGGTTTCCCTTGCCCTCATGAGTGCGGTAGGCCGTGGAAGCTTCTCCTACATCACCTGAGTAGTTTGCCCGACCATCAGTCTTGAACTTAGCCGGTTTGAGGTGTGGGTGAAGTATCCAGCACTTGTCCTTGCCGTGACCCTTCCTCTTGCAATGATCACACACCCACACTTTCTTTTCCTCCGGCTTGTAGTACCCTTTGTTGGCTACTCCGGCAGGTTTGCTCTCGGCTCCTTCAGCTTGATTGGCCATCACTAGCTCTCCCTTTCTCTTAAAGAGACCCACTGAGCCGTGCTCCTTCTGAATCTCAGCACACACTTCATCTAGAGATGGAAGCTCCTTGTTCCTCAGTATGTGCCTAATAAGGTCATCATACCCTGGGTTGAGAGTGAGCAGCAAGGCAAAGACCTTATCTTGCTCCCTTCTTTCATGTAGAACATCCGGATCAACTGTTGCGGGTCTGAGCATCTCTAGCTCAGCCCATAGAGACCGGAACTTCCCAAAATGAGCATCAAAGTCTGTGTCCTCTTGACTTAGAGAATTGATTGCTCCTTTTACTTCATACACCTTGCTGATGTTGGATTTGTTGGCATACACCTTCTTGAGAGTATCCCACAGCTCCTTGGAAGTTTCACAGAATGCATAAGCCTCTTGGAGAGAAGGGGCGAGGCTATTCTGGATGATAGACAACACCATGAGGTCCTCCTGACCTTTCTTCTTATCCCCAGCATCCGCAACCACCACTTCTTTGCCATCCTCTCCTAGGACAGTCTTCTTGGTGGGGCGGCCTTCTTCAACAATCTCCCAAAGACCTCTGCCTCCGAGAGCTGTTTTGGCAAGTCTTGCCCATGTCAGGTAGTTAGGACCCTTGAGAGTAACTGGTATCATTACCATCTTTGGGTTCTCGGAGGTATCCATCAAGAGAGAAAGAGAAACGAAAGTTTTGGATGAACTTTGCTACTTTTGGCAAATTCTGGAAATGAGATTGAAGAACACCTCAAGAACAGGATGAACTTTGCCAAAAATAGAAATAAAACACAGAGAGTTCGCGGAAGAAAAAGAGATTTAGGTCTCAAGAGCACAGCTGCTCTGATACCATGAGAGTTTTATAGGATTTATGTGAGAGTTTAAGGAAGATTTGTGAAGAGATTAGAGAAGAACTAGGTTGAACCGTGAGAGAGAGAGAGAGATTGACAAAGAGAATAATAGAGAACTCTTTTCCCTTGAATGATTTGTTTATGGGAACAACCCATTTATAGAATTCATACAGCAAGATGTCGACATTAAGGAAACAATAAACAAAGAAGTTAAGACAGAGGAGAGATGGGCAAAGTGGTCCTGGATAGTGACAGGTCCTAACGGGTGGGAAGACTTTGAATCCTTAACCAGACCCGTGACCTGCACTCTCAACGGTTCCCCACTTCCCTTAGGCGATTCCAAACATTCTTCTTGCCTTCTTCTCTTCTACATCAGTCACTCTTATGTCTTGCACTCCAAGTTAGGGTTGTCTTGTACGGACAGACTTGTCTAGCAAGGTAAGTTGAGTGATTGCTTGATCCGGATGTAATTGTTCCCCTCTTGCTTCTTACTTCATTCTCCTCTCTTTATTGCTTCATGTCAACACTAATGATTTACAATGCAATGTTATCTTTAGTCCTAATGATGTGAAGTTTCAGGATATTGAGAGCAGCAGATTGATTGGGAAAGGGGTGACTAAGGGAGATCTCTATATGCTTGAAGAACTCACTTCTGTTCCTGATTATAGTTGCTCGTTTACTTCTGCTTCTTTGTTGAATAAAAATGCATTGTGGCATGCTAGAGTAGGACACCCTCATGTTAAAGCTTTGAACTTAATGGTACCAGGTGTTGTGTTTGAGAACAAGGATTGTGAAGCTTGTATTTTAGGCAAGCATTGTAGAACTGTGTTTCAAAAGTCTACTACCGTTTATGATAATTGCTTTGATCTAATTCACTCTGATGTGTGGACTGCCCCTTGCTTATCTAGAGATAGTTATAAGTACTTTGTCACATTCATTGATGAAAAATCCAAATACACCTGGTTAACCTTAATTCAGACCAAAGATAGGGTACTTGATGCATTTAGGAACTTTCAAACTTATGTAACTAACCATTATCATGCTAAGATTAAAATTTTGAGATCAGATAATGGAGGGGAGTACACGAGTCATGCATTCAAGCAACACCTATCACAACATGGGATCCTACATCAAACAAGCTGTCCTTATACTCCACAGCAAAATGGAGTAGCTGAGAGGAAGAATAGGCATCTCATGGAAGTGGCAAGGTCACTTATGTTTCAGAGTAATGTTCCAAAGAGATTTTGGAGTGATGCGGTTGCCACTGCTTGTTACCTAATAAACAGAACCCCAACCAAAGTTCTGAATGAGAAGGCTCCATTTGAAGTTCTGAACAGGTACAAGCCAGCTCTTGATTATTTGCGAGTCTTTGGGTGCCTATGCTTTGTACTCAAACCAGGAGAGATGATCAACAAGCTAGAAGCAAGGAGTACTAAGGCTGTGTTCATAGGATACTCAACTACACAGAAAGGATACAAATGCTATGATCCTATAGCAAGGAGAGTTCTTGTATCTAGAGATGTGAAGTTCTTGGAAGATAGAGGATACTATGAAGAAAAGAATCAAGAAGACCTGAAGGATTTAACATCAGACAAGGCCACCACCTTGCGGATCATTCTTGAAGGTCTTGGAATCAGTACATCCCAGGATCCAAGGAATCACGCAACTACACCTCCTGAAGTTGGTTCACCATCCCACCTTGATCATGAGGGAGGAGAGGAGCATGAGGAGCCTATGCAAGAGGCCAACCAAGATGAAGGAGGAGTAGAGAATGAAGGAGAAGAGAGCATAGGCTCGGATGGTCATGGACATGATCATGGTGTGACACAAACACCTTCTCAAAATGAAGTGGTAGAAGAACAACAGGAAGAAGAACCGGTTGTGCAGCCACTGAGAAGGAGTACAAGGATAAGGAAGGATCCTTCCAGTTGGGTAAACACGAGAGTGTACTACAATGCCCAAGCTGTGGAGCATCCTTCTCAAGCCGTGTGCTCCTTTACTCAATATCCAGAAGCACATTGCGCTTTCATGGTAAACTTGGATGAGAATCACATCCCAAGAAGCTATGAAGAAGCAATGAAAGATAAAGAATGGAAGGAATCAGTTGGAGATGAGGCAGGAGCAATGATCAAGAATGATACATGGTATGAAAGTGAGTTACCAAAAGGGAAGAAGGCTGTGACTAGTAGATGGATATTCACAATCAAGTACAAAGCGGATGGAAAGATTGAGAGGAAGAAGTCAAGGCTAGTTGCAAGAGGTTTCACTCAAACTTATGGAGAAGACTACATAGAAACCTTTGCACCAGTAGCTAAACTCCACACAATCCGGATTGTACTGAGCTTAGCTGTGAATCTTGGATGGGGGTTATGGCAAATGGATGTGAAGAATGCGTTTCTACAAGGTGAACTTGAGGATGAAGTGTATATGCATCCACCTCCAGGCCTTGAACACTTAGTGAAGAGTGGAAATGTTTGAGGCTGAAGAAAGCCATCTATGGGCTGAAGCAATCACCAAGAGCTTGGTACAACAAGTTGAGTACTACTCTGAATGGCCGAGGCTTCAAGAAGTCTGAACTAGATCACACCCTCTTCACACTCACGACTCCCTCAGGTATGATTGCACTTCTTGTGTATGTTGATGATATCATTATCACAGGGAGTGATAAGGAAGGTATCATAGCAACCAAGGAGTTTCTTAAATCCATGTTTGAGATTAAAGACTTGGGAGAAATGAAATACTTTCTTGGAATTGAGATATGTAGATCCAAGGAAGGTTTGTTCATGTCCCAAAGGAAGTATACACTTGATCTTTTGAAAGGTGCAGGTGCTTATGGAGGCAAGACAGCAAGGATGCCTATGGAGGATGGCTACAAAGTCCCACGAGAGGGGGAGATTGAAGACAGCAAACCTTATCAGGATCCTAAACTCTATAGAAAACTAGTTGGCAAATTGATTTATCTCACTATAACTAGACCTGACATTTGTTTTGCTGTGAATCAGGTGAGTCAACACATGCAAGTACCTAAGGAACATCATTGGCGCATGGTGGAAAGGATCTTGATGTATCTCAACGGCTCACCTGATCAAGGAGTATGGATGGGCTGCAATGGAAGCACTGAAGTGGTGGGATACTGTGATGCGGATTGGGCTGGTGATAGAGCAGACAGGAGATCAACCACAGGCTATTGCACATTCATTGGAGGCAACTTGGTGACTTGGAAGAGTAAGAAGCAGAAGGTGGTGTCTTGCTCAAGTGCAGAAGCTGAGTATAGAGCTATGCTGAAGCTCACCAACGAGTTAGTATGGATCAAAGGCATCTTGAAGCATTTGGAGATTGATCAAGCCACGCCAATGACCATGCATTGTGACAACCAAGCAGCTATCCACATAGCCTCCAACTCGGTGTTCCATGAGAGAACCAAGCACATTGAAGTTGATTGCCACAAGGTGAGGCAGATGATCATCTTAGGAGTCATCTTGCCATGCTACACAAGAAGTGAAGATCAGTTAGCGGATGTGTTCACCAAGGCTGCAAGACAGAAGACAATGGAGTCCATTCACATACGGTTGGGCCTCATTGATCTTGGGAAGAGAAGGAGCTGATCCCCTTGGCTGTGAGGTCTTTACTCTTTTTCCCTTATCAAGGTTTTATCCCAATGGGTTTTCCTTGGTAAGGTTTTTAATGAGGAAGATCTCATAGCTATCCAAGCTTAGGCTTTCACAAAGCTAAGCTTGAGGGGGAGTGTTGAGTTGAGTTGATTATATTGGTATGGAGAGAAGAGGAGTTGAAGAGGAGAAGAGATGGAGAAGCTTAGGGGGTTTGGGTGTGAATGGTACGGACGTCCGTACAAGGCCGTACATGGCCGTACCGTCCGTACCAAAGGCCTCGACCAAAACTTACCCAACTCGACCAAGTGAAACGGTAACAAGGGAGTGTTACCTTGGGGACTTAAGGAGAAGGGATTAGACCGTTGAGTGGATAAGGGAAGAGCGTGCCAGGCTGGAACAGGCTGTAAAGAGGCAAAGCGTGTGAGCCTTACCATCCAATCATCCGGAAAGCAACCTTGACTCTACATGCTTCAATAGTGCCCATTTCGCCTCTTGTAAACCCTAATGTCTTCTATATAAATATGTAACCTCACTCATTAATAAGATCAGTCAGTTCGAGTCTCTCTAATCTCTTCTTAGACTATGGTTTTCTCTTAGACACTAAACGGCTCTTTCTAGTCTCTTAATCTTTCACAAACTTCTCTTAATCACTTCCTAAACACTCTCTTTACTCTAATCACTCTAAAGATCTCTTAATCTCATATGCAGAAGCTATGGATAATGATGAATGGAGGGAATCAGTGAATGATGAAATGGGAGCTATGGAAAGAAACAACACCTGGTATGAGACAGAGCTTCCAAGAGGGAAGAAAGCCGTGACCAGTAGACTCATACACACCATCAAGTATCTTGCAAATGGTAAACCAGAAAGAAAGAAGACCAGGCTGGTGGCAAGGGGATACACACAAGTGTATGGAGAAGACTATCTAGACACCTTTGCACCAGTGGCCAAGCTTCATACAATCCGGATAGTCCTCTCACTAGCAGTGAACCTAGAGTGGGATCTTTGGCAAATGGATGTGAAGAACGCTTTCTTGCAAGGTGAACTAGAAGATGAAGTATACATGAGGCCACCTCCCGGAATGGAAGAGATGGTGAAACCAGGGAATGTTCTTAGGCTCAGAAAGGCTATCTATGGCTTAAAGCAATCACCAAGAGCCTGGTACCACAAGCTAAGTACTACACTGAATGGAAGAGGCTTTGTGAAGTCTCAAGCTGATCATACACTCTTTACTCTCACAAGCAAGCAAGGGATTGTGGTAATCCTAGTCTATGTGGATGATATTATCATCACTGGTAGTAACAAGGAGGGAATCAACTCAACCAAGACATTCCTCAAGACTGCATTTGACATCAAGGATCTAGGAGAGCTGAAGTACTTCCTCGGCATTGAGATGTGCAGAACAAAGGAAGGATTGTTTCTGTCCCAAAGAAAGTATACTTTGGACATTATAAAGGAGGCAGGAGACCTTGGAGGAAGAGTGGCCAAGACACCACTAGAAGAAGGCTACAAGGTTATGCGTGAGGGGGAGTTTGATGCAACTCCCTTTGAGGATGTCAAGAGGTATAGAAGAATGGTTGGGAAGCTTATCTATCTTACTATCACAAGGCCGGATGTGTGTTTTGCTGTGAACCAAGTGAGCCAACATATGCAAGCTCCTAAGGTACATCATTGGAACATGGTGGAAAGGATCTTGAGATACTTAAGAGAGGCGCCAGGCCAAGGAGTGTGGATGGCGTGCAACAAGAGTACTGAAGTTGTTGGGTATTGTGATGCTGATTGGGCTGGAGATCGAGTTGATAGGAGATCAACCACAGGCTATTGCACCTTTATTGGAGGAAACCTAGTCACATGGAAGAGCAAGAAGCAGAAGGTGGTCTCTTGCTCAAGTGCTGAGGCAGAGTACCGATCTATGAGGAAGCTTACTAGTGAACTCATATGGATCAAAGGACTGCTAAAGGACTTGGGCATAGAGATCTCCACGCCAATGACTATGCATTGTGACAATCAGGCAGCAATACACATTGCATCAAACTCTGTGTTCCATGAGAGGACTAAGCATATAGAAGTGGACTGTCACAAGGTGAGACAAGCAGTGGAGCAGCAAGTAATTCTTCCATGCTACACAAGAAGTGAAGATCAACTAGCTGACATATTCACCAAGGCAGCCAGCAACAAAGTTTGTGAGTCCATCCTCCCTAGGCTTGGACTCATAAACATTCCATGTCAATGATCCCCTCACCATGGAGTGTTCTACTCTTTTTCCTTTGCTTGGTTTTTATCCCAAGTGGTTTTTCCAAGTAAAGGTTTTAATGAGGGAATACTTCATGCCTTTCCAAGCTTGACACTCACCACTGTCAAGCTTGAGGGGGAGTGTTGACATGAAGACATTCAGAGCATAAACAAGAAGTAGAGATCAAGAGAAGCATGCTTGATGAGGAGTTAAGTGGCGCATCCGTACAAGGGTGTACGGATATCTCTCCCTTAACCTAGCTTGGATATCAAGGCAAGTACTGGTAAGGCATTGACATGAGATCGCGTGTAAGAGCATCCTAAGTCCCTAGAGTTGTTTAATATAAAGAAGGTGACCGTTGGGAGCTAAGGAACAAAGCAAGATCACATGTGAGGTTAAGGAAGAGAGAGATTGGCGAGAGGTCACTATCACCTCACCTGTCCGAGCTCAGCTTGTCCTATTTGTCTACATTGTTTATAGTTTCTTGTTTGTCTTAGTATAGCAACTTGTAGTCTATATTAAGGATGTAACCAGACCCAAAATGAATCAAGGAAATGAGTTCCTCTTCTCTTTAGTCTTATGCGATTCTCTCTCTCTCTCTCTCTCTCGATTCTCTTCACCTTCTTCATAATTCTCATAATGACTTAAACAAATCACATATTCTTTCAGGCCAAAGGGTTTTACCTTAGGAGATATGACCGTTTGGATGGATAGAGTGACCGCGGCTTATCCTGACAGTCTGGCACAAGCTGTAAGGCAAAAGGAACCGAGTCCAAGATGCCAAAAGCGTGTGACAGCTCCCATTGGTTTACATTTGAATTAAAGCAATCTTATCCTTGACCTCACATGCTTAGTGCTTCTGAATACCCTAATGTCTCTCTCTATATATTGTAAACTCTGTCTTGATTAATGGTTAACACGAGTTCATCATATTCTCTCTCTAGTTCATCATGTTTCTCTTCTACATTTCATAAATCATCTCATCTCACTTTAATCTTTCTCTAAATCTCTCAATACTGTTCAACTCTC
>NW_026015019.1:0-156834 GCF_020379485.1 Brassica napus
AGGCCAAGCACCATCGGATCAAGAGCTACTCATGGAGAGAGGGAGCAGGATCAGGGGTTTGGATTGCTGCTTACACTAGAATCCTCCCGTTCAATGATGTGATCAAGCACATGTTTGAGGATGCCGAGTCTTCCATCTATGGAGGAAGTGTTGTGCGCAGATTCAGAAGGAAGAGGGGTCACTTGGTATGTTGGAGGGAAGGAGACATGGCTCTGTCCAACAAGGCTGAAGCAATCCAAGCACACAAGGCTGCTTACCGTGGAGAGGAAAGAAGTTCCAGTGGAAACCTGTGACCATTGCAAGAAGCCGGGACACAAGAGGATCAGTGCTGGATCCTACACCCCCATTTGAAGCCGGCCAAGTTCAACAAGGAGAGAGAGGGAAGAGCTTCACCTTTCTGCAGAGACAAGTGAAGCCGGCGCATCAGGAGCTGGTTCATCCTGGTCTTGCGGGTGAAGTGAAGGAAGAGCCTTAACCTCTCACCATCAAGGAGCTGTGAAGAACATGGATCATGAGGTGATCAAGAAAGTCAGACATTGATGCCTTGATCAAAGCCCTTAAAGAGTCTGGTAACACCCTTTGGAAACACCCTTGGTTATTCCTATACTGCTCATGTGCTGCCTAGACTTGTGATAGCTTGCTAGGAAGCTTTGATAGGATGAGAACTGAACCGGATAGATATACAACCTTTGCTGCTGATAGGATGTCTAGAATGAAACCACATTGCTTGATCTCATTGATAACTTGAAACTGTAAAAGAACAACCTAGGATCATATTGCTCAAGGAATAAAACCATTGATTATTGATTCAGGTGCTTCACACCATATGATAGTGATGATAGCCTTATAAAGAACATAGAACCGGCTCATGGACATGTAATGATTGCAAATGGTGATAGAATTCCTATTAGAGGTGTAGGAGATTTAAAACTGTTTAATAAGGATTCTAAAGCTTTGTACATGCCTGAGTTTGCTTCTAATCTTTTATCTGTTAAGAGGTGTACCAATGATCTTCAATGCAATGTTATTTTCAGTCCTAATGATGTGAAATTTCAGGATATTGAAAGCAGTAAGTTGATTGGGCAAGGAGTAACCAAAGGAGACCTTTATTTACTTGAAGACCTTTCTTTCATTTCGTTCTAGTTGCTTGTTGAGTTCCGTTTTAAGTAGAGGTGCATTGTGGCATTCTAGGCTAGGACATCCACATGTTAGAGCCTTAAGCTTAATGTTACCAGTGTCATGTTTAAAAATAATGAGTGTGAAGCATGTATTTTGGGAAAGCATTGTAAGACTGTGTTCAAGAGATCTACTACTATCTATGATAAATGCTTTGATCTTGTTCATTCTGATGTATGGACTGCTCCATGCTTATCTAGAGACAATTACAAATACTTTGTCACATTCATAGATGAGATCCAAATACACCTGGATAACACTAATTAAAACAAAGGATAGGGTTCTTGATGCATTTTAAAAACTTTCAATCATATGTTTCTAACCAGTATAATGCCAAGATTAAGATTTTCAGGTCTGATAATGGTGGAGAGTATACTGGCCATGCATTCAAGAACCATCTAGCTCAACATGGGATACTTCATCAAACGAGTTGCCCTTATACACCTCAACAAAATGGAGTGGCTGAGAGGAAGAACAGACATCTTATGGAAGTGGCTAGATCAATGATGTTCCAGATGAGAGTACCAAAGAGATTCTGGAGTGATGCTGTGATCACGGCTTGCTACCTAATCAATAGGATACCAACCAAGATTCTGGAAGATAGAGCCCCTTATGTGTGAGATTTGTAGAGTTTCTCTTCTCTGGTTGTGTTTGTGTGTGTATAAACTCCAATGGAGAAAGATGAGAGCTTGCTCTAGGTGATTTAGAAAGAGAGATTGATGAGAGTGTTTACTTAAATCAGAAACAAGAGACTTTGAGAGATTAGAAGATTAAAGTATAAGAAAGGGAGAGATTAAAGAGAATCTGATTCAAGAACACTTTTTCATTTCCATGAAGTGGAGAGGGGAAATCCCCCTAACTCCCTTAAGGCTCCAAATCGCCATTTACATGCTTATTTATAAGCTCAATAGGTTTACACAATCTGAAACCTAAATCTAATGGATAATATTAACTTGAGTGAATGGATGGTGTAGATGAGATGGTCTTCTTGTAATATCTGAAGAGTTGTGAGGATAAGGTTGGCTGTTCACTTTAATTCAAACCAAGCAAGCTGGCTCCTTGCTTGTGATTGGCTCTCCTTAGGCCTCCTCCTAATCTTCCCCATGCATCTGTCCAGGTTCATGGTCGTGGCTCCCTCTCTTTACAGCAAGAGACAGCCTGTCCAAGACCAGAACTAGCCAATCACACACAAGGAAGCTCCCATTGGTTGTTTGCTTCCACAAAGCATCTTCTTGATGCCTTCTTGATGCCTTCTTGATTCCAAACGACCAGGGCCTTCTCCCAACACCCTAAGATTGCACAAAGCCTCCTTGACATGTTTCTGATCACGCCCTAAGCTTGCACATCTTGTCCCGGACTTTGCACCAATCTCAAAACATCTCAAATGGGCGAGTTGTGATCTCTCGGGTCGTACCGGTCCGTACAGATCCGTACATGGCCGTACAGCCTCGCCCTATCTTTGCACACTCGCCCATTTGCTCCTCAACACTCTTTTAAGTCTCTCCTAGACTTTGACCTTGCTTAGAACATCCATCAGATCACTTCTGGACACCTTTAGACTCCTCATCACTCTTGATAGGCAATCTCTAAAGCTCTTGCCCTATCTTTGTACAAGATCCATCTCAACTCAACACCTCTAGCTCCTTCATTCCTTCTTCTTCAAGTTAACACTCCCCCTCAAGCTTGACTTTAGCTGATCCTAAGTCAAGCTTGGAACCTTGAAGAACTTCCTCATTAAAAACCTCACCAAGGAAAACCCTTTGGGACAAACCCTTGATGAGGGAAAAAGAGTAAGTCTCCAAGGCCTAGGGATTGGCCAGTGAGTCTTTGTGCCTTACCAACAATGTAAGGAACACAAAGACTCTGGATCATGGCCCTCATGTGATGCAAGATAGAACCCACTCCTCTTGCTCATCATCAACACTTCTTGTACTTTCTTTAGACAGATCTTGGTCTCTCCCCCCTTTCTCACAACCTTCTTGTTGTGTATCAAGTGCTCGGACTACCAGATCTTCCTTGATAGATACAAGTTGAGTCTTGGCTGCTTCTTCTTCATGAGTCACCACCATGTTACTGAAACCTTCATGACCGGATGCTTCAGACTGTAGTACCAATCACCTCACTCTAGAGGCCGCATTGGTGATTGCTTTCTTCATCCTTCATTCTGCTTCATAACTGATCTGCTCCTCTTCTTGAATAACCACCAAGTACTCTCAGATCATGTAAGCTTCAACACTCCCCCCCTCAAGCTTGAGACTCTCACAGGAACAAGCTTGGATGGATAGCTTCATGATCTGTACCATTACTCCATTGCAGCACCTTCTGAACTCGCCATCTTCATGGATTGCTTGTGGAAGCTTCAGCTACCTCTTCAGCCACCTTACACTAGAAGCCGCACTGATAGAGTCTCCATCTTCTCACAGCCAAGAGTGCTCTGAACACTCTCTTGCCTAGACACGCCACTGCCTAGACCCGGATGGCTCCTTCTTCTTCAGTTGCTTGCAATGGACCTTCTGAACCTTCTTGAACAGACTGATAGCTCACTAAACTCCCCTCCTCAAGCTTGGATTGAGTATAGGTCCAAGCTTGCAAGTGAGCTTCAGTGAGACTACACACCAGTGGCGCATCACCACTCTTGTATCCACTCTCCATTGCACACACAATGGGCAAACGTCTCCTACTTTCAACTCGGATGGATGGTGAACCAAGAACACATCTTGTGAACCTGAAACATCACTCAAACTCCAGCAAAGATGAGACACAATAGTATTGGGATCACTCCTTGATTAATCATCAAGTTTCATTCCCAATATCACAAGCATTGCAAATAGATTAAACAAGTCATTTTCAGTTCTAATCTTTGCAAGCAAACTCTCTAAGCACAAGCATTTTCTTTTTCTAGATTTATGCAATCTACTTAGGCATTTTAAAGCTTCTTTACTCAGCAATTTAGACATGAATCTAATGCTTCAATGTAAGACAGCCACAAGACTATATGCAACAGCTTTAAATCAGTTTCAATACATGTATGCAAGCAGATTCAATCATCATCACAACAAGCATCACTATGAACTGGAGCTAAGCATATTATTTCAATCTCAATCACCAAAACAAGTCTCTTTAAGCATCCTGGGATAGATTCTAAATTCATTTCATTTCATTTAGCAATCTTTAACAATCCTCAGGTTTTCAATCACATCACAACACACAACCAGATCTTATCACAAGCTCATTCTCACTTAAGTTTAAAGAATCGCTTACTATCAAGGAACCAGGTTGGTCCTTGTATCACTCTCGGATGGTAAGCTCATGACTTTGAGGATATGTGAGTCTGGATCATTACCCATCTCCTTCTCCTTCAGTTCATGACTTCCTCCTTGTTTCTCATACTCAAAACCCCTCCTTTTCTCAAGCCCTCTACTCGCCATCTTCTGGATAGCTTTCTCTTCACACCAGATGAGGACAGCCTTTGGACAAGGCGCCATGGACAAGGTTCGCGAGGCCCTCTCCACACACCTTTGCTTCCAACAAGAGTCTTCATCAGGTACAGGTTGAACTGGCTGAGAGATAAGGAGTAACACGCCATGCTTCAGTCTTCTTCTTCTTGAAGTAACCAGAACCGCAAGTACATGTCTTCTAGGCTTTGATTTGAGCTGAGGTGAGAGCAAGTGATTTGCGGAAGCTACAGCTCAGGTTCTGATGAACCTGGCTCTGATACCATGTGAGATTTGTAGAGTTCTCTTCTCTGGTTGTGTTTTGTGTGTGTATAAACTCCAATGGAGAAAGATGAGAGCTTGCTCTAGGTGATTTAGAAAGAGAGATTGATGAGAGTGTTTTACTTAAATCAGAAACAAGAGACTTTGAGAGATTAGAAGATTAAAGTATAAGAAAGGGAGAGATTAAAGAGAATCTGATTCAAGAACACTTTTCATTTCCATGAAGTGGAGAGGGGAAATCCCCCTAACTCCCTTAAGGCTCCAAATCGCCATTTACATGCTTATTTATAAGCTCAATAGGTTTACACAATCTGAAACCTAAATCTAATGGATAATATTAACTTGAGTGAATGGATGGTGTAGATGAGATGGTCTTCTTGTAATATCTGAAGAGTTGTGAGGATAAGGTTGGCTGTTCACTTTAATTCAAACCAAGGCAAGCTGGCTCCTTGCTTGTGATTGGCTCTCCTTAGGCTCCTCCTAATCTCCCATGCATCTGTCCAGGTTCATGGTCGTGGCTCCCTTCTCTTTACAGCAAGAGACAGCCTGTCCAAGACGAACTAGCCAATCCAATCACACACAAGGAAGCTCCCATTGGTTGTTTGCCTCCACAAAGCATCTTCTTGATGCCTTCTTGATGCCTTCTTGATTCCAAACGACCAGGGCCTTCTCCCAACACCCCTAAGATTGCACAAAGCCCCTCTTGACATGTTCTATCACGATCACGCTGCTTGCACATCTTGTCCCCGGACTTTGCACAATCTCAAAACATCTCAAATGGGCGAGTTGTGATCTCTCGGGTCGTACCGGTCCGTACAGATCCGTACATGGCCGTACAGCCTCGCCCTATCTTTGCACACTCGCCCCATTTGCTCCTCAACACTCTTTTAAGTCTCTCCTAGACTTTGACCTTGCTTAGAACATCCATCAGATCACTCTGGACACCTTTAGACTCCTCATCACTCTTGATAGGCAATCTCTAAAGCTCTTGCCCTATCTTTGTACAAGATCCATCTCAACTCAACACCTCTAGCTCCTTCATTCCTTTCTTCAAGTTAACACTCCCCCTCAAGCTTGACTTTAGCTGATCCTAAGTCAAGCTTGGAACCTTGAAGAACTTCCTCATTAAAAACCTCACCAAGGAAAACCCTTTGGGACAAAACCTTGATGAGGGAAAAAGAGTAAAGTCTCCAAGGCCTAGGGATTGGCCAGTGAGTCTTTGTGCCTTACAACAATGTAAGGAACACAAAGACTCTGGATCATGGCCCTCATGTGATGCAAGATAGAACCCACTCCTCTTGCTCATCATCAACACTTCTTGTACTCTTCTTTTAGACAGATCTTGGTCTCTCCCCTTTCTCTCACAACTTCTTGTTGTGTATCAAGTGCTCGGACTACCAGATCTTCCTTGATAGATACAAGTTTGAGTCTTGGCTGCTTCTTCTTCTTCATGAGTCACCACCATGTTACTGAAACCTTCATGACCGGATGCTTCAGACTGTAGTACCAATCACCTCACTCTAGAGGCCGCATTGGTGATTGCTTCTTCATCCTTCATTCTGCTTCATAACTGATCTGCTCCTCTTCTTGAATAACCACCAAGTACTCTCAGATCATGTAAGCTTCAACATTATGAAGTTCTCAACAACAGCAAGCCAGTCCTAGATCACCTAAGAGTGTTTGGGTGTGTAAGCTATGTTCTTGTCCCGGGAGAGATGAGAAACAAGCTGGAAGCAAAGAGTATCAAAGCAATGCTATGATGATAGGATACTCAACCACACAGAAGGGATACAAGTGCTTTGTTTCCTGAGACAAGGAGAGTCCTTGTATCTAGAGATGTCAAGTTCTTTGAAGAAAAGAGCTACTATGAAGATAAAGATTGGAAAGAGCTGGAGGATCTTTCACAACCTTCCGATAGAGCTACAAGCTTGAGACAGATACTAGAAGGTCTTGGAATTGGAATGTCCCAGGAGTCGACAGAGGATCAGTCATCTGAAGGACAAGAAGCTGAAGAACCATCTCACCTTGATCATGAGGGAGGGAATGGAATTGAGCCGGATGAGAATCAAGATGTTGCGGATCATCCGGATCATCCTGATCAAAGTGGAGCTGAACCAAGTAATGAAGAGCTTAATGAGTTACCAGAACAAGGAGGAGTGGAAGCAACTGAAGTAGAAGCACCAGAGCAAGCACCAGTTGAGGTACCATTGAGGAGAAGCACACGGCTGAAGAGAGATGCTTCCAACTGGGTAAACACGAGAGTGTACTACAATGCCCAGGCTGTGGAGCATCCTTCTCAAGCTGTGTGTTCATTTGCCTGTTATCCAAAGGAGCATTGCGCATTCATGATGAGCCTAGATGAAAGTAGTGTACCAAGATCATATGAAGAGGCAATGCTACATCAAGATTGGAAGGAATCTGTTGGAGATGAGGCAAATGCCATGATAAAGAATGACACTTGGTTTGAAAGTGAGTTGCCAAAAGGAAAGAAGGCAGTAACCAGCAAGTGGATATTCACCATTAAGTATCTACCCGATGGAACCATTGACAGAAAGAAGACAGACTGGTGGCCAGAGGATACACTCAAACATATGGGGAAGACTACATTGATACCTTTGCCCCTGTTGCCAAGCTACATACAATAAGAATTGTATTGTCTATTGCTGTGAACCTTGAGTGGGAGCTTTGGCAGATGGATGTGAAGAATGCATTTCTTCAGGGAGAACTAGAAGATGAAGTGTACATGCATCCACCACCGGGTCTTGAACATCTTGTGAAACCAGGGAATGTATTGAGACTCAAGAAGGCAATCTATGGGTTGAAGCAATCACCTAGAGCATGGTACAACAAGCTGAGTACTACTCTGAATGGCCGTGGGTTCAAGAAGTCAGAGTTGGATCACACCCTCTTCACCCTCACTACACCTTCAGGTATCATCTGTCTACTTGTATACGTTGATGATATTATCATAACAGGTAGTGATAAGGCTGGTATAAAAGCCACAAAGGAGTATTTGAAATCTGTATTTGAAATCAAAGACTTAGGGGAAATGAAATACTTCCTTGGAATTGAGTTGTGTAGATCTAAGGAAGGATTGTTCATTTCCCAAAGGAAGTATACACTTGATCTTTTGAAAGATGCAGGTATACAAGGAGACAAGACAGCAAAGATGCCTCTTGAAGATGGATACAAGGTTCCACGTGAGGGGGAGGTTGAAGATAGCAAGGTTTTTCATGATCCAAAGCTGTACAGGAAGCTAGTAGGGAAGCTCATCTACCTTACAATCACACGACCAGACATATGCTTTGCGGTGAACCAAATAAGCCAGCATATGCAAGTCCCAAAGGATCATCACTGGCGCATGGTGGAGAGACTTCTCCTGTATCTGAATGGGACGTCAAGCCTTGGAGTGTGGATGGGATGCAACAAGAGCACTGAAGTGGTGGGATACTGTGATGCGGATTGGGCTGGAGATAGAGCAGACAGGAGATCAACCACCGGCTATTGTACATTCATTGGAGGCAACTTGGTGACTTGGAAGAGTAAGAAGCAGAAGGTGGTGTCTTGTTCAAGCGCTGAAGCTGAGTATAGAGCAATGCTGAAGCTTACCAATGAGTTGGTATGGATCAAAGGAATCTTGAAGCATTTGGAGATAGAGCAGGGAACTCCAATGACTATGCATTGTGATAATCAAGCGGCTATACACATTGCGACCAACTCAGTCTTCCATGAGAGAACCAAGCACATTGAAGTTGATTGTCACAAGGTGAGGCAGATGATTGTCTTGGGAGTGATCTTGCCATGCTACACAAGGAGTGAGGATCAACTTGCGGATGTATTCACCAAGGCTGCAAGACAAAAGACTATGGAGTCCATTCATACCAGATTGGGGCTCATAGATCTTTCCCCAAGGAGCTGATCCCCTTTGCCATGAGGTCTTTACTCTTTTTCCCTCATCAAGGTTTTGTCCCAATGGGTTTTCCTTGGTGAGGTTTTTAATGAGGAAGATCTCATGGTGGTTCCAAGCTTAACTAAGTTACTAAGTTAAGCTTGAGGGGGAGTGTTAAAATAAGTGGTTCAGTATATGGGGAGATGGCTTAAGGAGTTGAGGATGTGAGAATGTGGAGGCAAAGGGAAGGAAGGTTAGGGATCGACCAGGCCGTACAAGAGGCCGTACCGGCCGTACTGTCCGTACTGTCCGGGTCGATCCATAACTCGACCAAGCGGGAAGTTACCCGGGTGAAAGGTTTAAACGGCCATGTTGACATGAAGACATTCAGAGCATAAACAAGAAGTAGAGATCAAGAGAAGCATGCTTGATGAGGAGTTAAGTGGCGCATCCGTACAAGGGTGTACGGATATCTCTCCCTTAACCTAGCTTGGATATCAAGGCAAGTACTGGTAAGGCATTGACATGAGATCGCGTGTAAGAGCATCCTAAGTCCCTAGAGTTGTTTAATATAAAGAAGGTGACCGTTGGGAGCTAAGGAACAAAGCAAGATCACATGTGAGGTTAAGGAAGAGAGAGATTGGCGAGAGGTCACTATCACCTCACCTGTCCGAGCTCAGCTTGTCCTATTTGTCTACATTGTTTATAGTTTCTTGTTTGTCTTAGTATAGCAACTTGTAGTCTATATTAAGGATGTAACCAGACCCAAAATGAATCAAGGAAATGAGTTCCTCTTCTCTTTAGTCTTATGCGATTCTCTCTCTCTCTCTCTCTCTCGATTCTCTTCACCTTCTTCATAATTCTCATAATGACTTAAACAAATCACATATTCTTTCATGGTATCAGAGCAACCTTACTCTTGAGACCTAAACCTTTTTCTTTCTTCCGCAAATTCTCTGAGTTCTAAATTCTATTTTTGGCAAAGTTCATCTTGTTCTTGATTCTTTGTTTCCAGAATTTGCCAAAAATAGCAAAAACCATCCGAAACCTTTTCTTTTCTTTTCTCTCTTGATGGATACCTCTGAGAACACAAAGATGGTGATGATACCAGTCACACTCAAGGGTCCTAACTACCTGACATGGGCAAGACTTGCCAAAACAGCTCTCGGAGGCAGAGGTCTTTGGGAAGTTGTTGAAGAAGGCCGCCCCACCAAGAAGACTGTCCTAGGAGAGGATGGCAAAGAGGTGGTGATTGCGGATGCTGGGGAGAAGAAGAAAGGTCAGGAGGACCTCATGGTGTTGTCTATCATCCAGAATAGCCTCGCTCCTTCTCTCCAAGAGGCTTATGCCTTTTGTGAGACCTCCAAAGAGTTGTGGGACACTCTTAAGAAGGTATATGCTAATAAATCCAACATAAGCAAGGTGTATGAAGTGAAAGGAGCCATCAACTCTCTCAGTCAAGAGGACACAGACTTTGATGCTCACTTTGGGAAGTTCCGGTCCCTATGGGCCGAGCTAGAGATGCTCAGGCCAGCCACTGTCGACCCAGATGTTCTCCATGAGAGGAGAGAACAGGATAAGGTCTTTGCCTTACTACTTACCCTTAACCCAGGGTATGATGACCTAATCAGGCACATACTGAGGAACAAGGAGCTTCCCTCTCTTGATGAAGTGTGTGCGGAGATCCAAAAGGAGCACGGCTCAGTGGGTCTCTTTAAGAGAAAGGGAGAGATGGTGATGGCCAATCAAGCTGAAGGAGCCGAGAACAAACCTGCCGGAGTAGCCAACAAAGGATACTATAAGCCTGAGGATAGGAAGGTGTGGGTGTGTGACCACTGCAAGAAGAAGGGTCATGGGAAGGACAAGTGCTGGATCCTTCACCCACATCTCAAACCGGCCAAATTCAGAACTGAAGGAAGGGCCAACTACTCGGGTGACATTGGAGAAACATCCAACCGCTCTCAAGCTGTTGAGGAGAAGAAGCAGGGCCATGATGATACCATCAAGAAGTCTGACATTGAGGCTCTCATCAAAGCTCTTAAGGAGTCCGGTAACACCCTTGGAACTTCTCTTAATGCTACTTATCACACGCCTAGAGGTCTCTTTACTTCTTATCAAGTAGCTCACCAAACTGAGAGAGTTAAGCCTTTAGTTATAGACTCAGGCGCCTCTCACCATATGATAAGTGATGTTAACTTGATTAGTAACATAGAACCTGTGATAGGCAATGTGATGATAGCTAATGGTGATAAAATTCCAATTAAGGGAGTAGGAACACTTAAGCTGTTTGATAAAGACTCTAAAGCTTTCTATATGCCTACTTTTGCCTCTAACCTTCTTTCTGTAAAAAGGGCTACTACTGATCTAAATTGTAATGTCATATTTAGTCCTAATGAAGTTGTGTTTCAGGATATTGAGACTCTTAAGTTGATTGGCAAAGGTGTGACAAAGGGAGATCTCTACCTTCTTGAAGACGCCAAGACTCCTTCTTATTTATCTTCAGCTTTTAGTTCAATTCCTGTCTTAGATCATGATGTATTGTGGCATGCTAGGCTAGGCCATCCTCATTCCCGTGCACTGAACTTGTTGTTACCTGATATTTCTTTTAAAAATGATGGCTGTGAAGCTTGTATCCTTGGTAAACATTGCAAGACCGTTTTCCCTAAGTCATCTACAATCTATGAAAATTGCTTTGATCTTATACACTCTGATGTTTGGACTGCACCATGCATATCTAGGGAGAATCATAAGTATTTTGTCACATTTATAGATCAGAAATCAAAATATACTTGGCTGACTATGATTCCAACTAAAGATAGAGTGCTAGATGCTTTCATTAATTTCCAAACTTACATAACTAATCAATTCAATGTTAAGATCAAAGTGTTCAGGTCAGACAATGGGGGGGAATACACAAGTCATGGTTTCAAAAATTACCTAGCCAAGCATGGAATACTTCATCAAACGAGCTGTCCATATACACCCCAACAAAATGGAGTGGCTGAGAGGAAAAACCGGCACCTTATGGGCGTGGCCAGATCCATGATGTTTCAGACCAATGTTCCTAAGCGGTTCTGGAGTGATGCAGTCATGACAGCATGTTATCTGATCAACCGCACTCCAACCAGAATCCTTGGTGACCTCACACCATATGAGGTACTGAACAAAAGAAAACCCTCTATTGATCATTTACGTGTATTTGGTTGCTTGTGTTATGTCTTGCAGCCAGATGGACAGAGAAACAAGCTTGAACCACGAAGCACCAAGGCAGTTTTTCTTGGCTATTCCACTACCCAAAAGGGGTATAAATGCTATGTTCCAGAGGCCAGGAAGGTCTTAGTCTCCAGAGATGTGAAGTTTGTGGAATCCAGAGGATACTTTGAGAAGAAAAGTTGGGATGAGCTCAAAGATCTCTCTCAACCTTCCTCGGACAGAGCAGACACACTAAGGCGGCTTATGCAGAACTTGGGAATCAGTTTGTTTCCATCTGCTGGCACTCAGGAGACTGGAGCTGTTCCGGAGATAGTGAGAGCTCCACAAGATTCTACCACAACCCCACATCCTCATCCTGATCCTGAATGGGGGAACAACAATGATCATGAAGCTGAGAGCAATGATCCTAATGTTCATGATCCGGATGAGCAGATGCAGCAAGAGGCTGACCAAACCACTGATGTAAACTCTGGAGGAGTCGAATCAAGTGGACAAGAAGATGTACAAGAGGTGCAGCAGCTTAGGAGAAGCACAAGACAAAGGAAACCGGTTTCAAACTGGAACAACACTAGAGTATACTTCAACGCAGAGGCAATAGCTCATCCACCCAGTGCCGTGTGCTCCCTTGCTTACTATCCAGAAGAACATCAAGCCTTTGTGGGTTCATTGGATCAGGAATGGATACCAAGAACATATGCAGTGTTGAGTTGAGTTGATTATATTGGTATGGAGAGAAGAGGAGTTGAAGAGGAGAAGAGATGGAGAAGCTTAGGGGGTTTGGGTGTGAATGGTACGGACGTCCGTACAAGGCCGTACATGGCCGTACCGTCCGTACCAAAGGCCTCGACCAAAACTTACCCAACTCGACCAAGTGAAACGGTAACAAGGGAGTGTTACCTTGGGGACTTAAGGAGAAGGGATTAGACCGTTGAGTGGATAAGGGAAGAGCGTGCCAGGCTGGAACAGGCTGTAAAGAGGCAAAGCGTGTGAGCCTTACCATCCAATCATCCGGAAAGCAACCTTGACTCTACATGCTTCAATAGTGCCCATTTCGCCTCTTGTAAACCCTAATGTCTTCTATATAAATATGTAACCTCACTCATTAATAAGATCAGTCAGTTCGAGTCTCTCTAATCTCTTAGACTATGGTTTTCTCTTAGACACTAAACGGCTCTTTCTAGTCTCTTAATCTTTCACAAACTTCTCTTAATCACTTCCTAAACACTCTCTTTACTCTAATCACTCTAAAGATCTCTTAATTTCATATGGTATCAGAGCCAGGTTCATTTGAATCTGGGGTTTGATCTTTAGAGAGTTACAAGCTGAACGTCTTTGAAGCTACACGCGAGTAGTCTTGAAGGTGTTGAAGCTGTGGTTCGTTCTAGTTGAAGCTGTGCTACGTTCTGTGGGTTTGCGTGATTCTAGACTCAAGGTTGGTGTGTACAAGATCCAAGATACAAGCTTTCAAGTCAAGCAAAGATGGAACAGGGGATGAACATGAGGATGAAGGTAGCGGTTACTTTCAAAGGTAGCAACTACCTTGTGTGGTCTCGGATGGTGAAGACTGCGGTGGGAAGTAAGGGTTTGTGGGGGCACATCACAACAGGGGAGGCTCCGAAACTCATTACTCAGGGAGGAGATCAAGAAGAGGTCTCCAATGAAGCGGCTGTGGAGAAATGGCAACAAGAAGACATGCTGGTGATGACGGTTCTACACGCATCCTTGGACCCAGCTATCTTGGATGCCTACAGCTACTGTGAATCAGCCAAGGAGCTGTGGGACACGCTGAAGAAGGTGTATGGGAACATTTCCAACCTCAGCCGTGTGTTTGAAGTGAAGCTAGCGATCAACCGTCTGGCACAAGAGGACATGGAGTTCACTAAGCACTTGGGGAGGTTCAGGTCCTTATGGTCAGAGCTGGAGATGCTGAGGCCGAGCACAACTGATCCAGATCAGTTGAATGAGAGGCGCGAGCAAGACAAGGTCTTTGGTCTGCTTCTCACACTGAACCCGGCCTACACCCAGCTCATCCAGCACATGTTAAGGTCAGACAAGCTTCCGGACCTTGAGGAGGTGTGTGCACAAATCCAAAGGGAGCAGGGATCTATGGGTTTGTTTGGAGGAAAGGGGGAGCTCTCTCTTGCCAATCAAGCAGCTCATGAGGATTCAACCGAGGCTCCACAAGCAAACAAGGCGGCTCACGGGAAGTACGAGGACAGGAAGTTCAATGGCAACTGTGATCATTGCAAGAAGCATGGTCATAAGAAGAGCCAATGCTGGATACTGCACCCACACCTCAAGCCGGCCAAGTTCATGAAGGAGTGTGAGGGAAGGGCAAATGTGACTGAAGGTTCAAGTGGAGCTGGCACCAGCAAGATCAGTGAAGTGGATGGGCTTGGAGGCAATGATGGGAATGGGAAGTCTCTGGTGGCTTACACAGGCGCTTCAAGCTCCCGCAGCAATGATGACTACATCAAGAGATCAGACCTTGATGCCCTCTTCAAAATGCTAAAGGAAAACGGTAACACTTACGGTTATTCCTTTGGAGCTTCTATGATTGCATATAAGGATGATCACTTGATTAGAGAACTAGTAGAACGGTTAGAAGCTAGGAATGGGTATAGACATGCTTACATTGCTAGAACTGATAAGATGCATCCATCACTTAGTAATCTATGCCATAATGCTAAACGAGTAAGTAAACCATTGATTGTTGATTCTGGTGCATCACATCATATGATAAGTGATGAAAACTTGATTAAGGATATAGAACCTACACATGGTCATGTGATGATAGCAAATGGGGATAAGATACCCATTAGAGGAATAGGAAAGCTTAAGCTGTTTAACAAAGAATCTAGAGCTTTTTACATGCCTGAATTCACATCAAACCTATTATCAGTGAAGAAATGTACTAATTGAGAGTTTTATAGGATTTATGTGAGAGTTTAAGGAAGATTTGTGAAGAGATTAGAGAAGAACTAGGTTGAACCGTGAGAGAGAGAGAGAGATTGACAAAGAGAATAATAGAGAACTCTTTTTTCCTTGAATGATTTGTTTATGGGAACAACCCATTTATAGAATTCATACAGCAAGATGTCGACATTAAGGAAACAATAAACAAAGAAGTTAAGACAGAGGAGAGATGGGCAAAGTGGTCCTGGATAGTGACAGGTCCTAACGGGTGGGAAGACTTTGAATCCTTAACCAGACCCGTGACCTGCACTCTCAACGGTTCCCCACTTCCCTTAGGCGATTCCAAACATTCTTCTTGCCTTCTTCTCTTCTACATCAGTCACTCTTATGTCTTGCACTCCAAGTTAGGGTTGTCTTGTACGGACAGACTTGTCTAGCAAGGTAAGTTGAGTGATTGCTTGATCCGGATGTAATTGTTCCCCTCTTGCTTCTTACTTCATTCTCCTCTCTTTATTGCTTCATGTCAACACTCCCCCTCAAGCTTGACAGTGGTGATTGTCAAGCTTGGAAACCATGAAGCATTCCCTCATTAAAACCTTTACTTGGAAAAACCACTTGGGATAAAAACCAAGCAAAGGAAAAAGAGTAGAATACTCCATGGTGAGGGGATTATTGACATGGGAGGTTTATGAGTCCAAGTCTTGGAAGAATGGACTCACAAACTTTGCTACTGGCCGCCTTGGTGAAGATGTCAGCCAGCTGATCCTCACTTCTTGTATAACATGGGAGAATCACTTGCTGCTCTACTGCTTGTCTTACCTTGTGGCAGTCCACTTCTATGTGTTTTGTCCTCTCATGGAAGACTGAGTTGGATGCAATGTGTATTGCGGCTTGGTTGTCACAATGCATGGTCATGGGAGTTTTGATCTCAATTCCCAAGTCGCCTAGAAGCCCTTTTATCCAGATAAGCTCACTGGTTAGCTTCCTCATTGATCTGTACTCTGCTTCTGCACTAGAGCAAGACACTACCTTCTGTTTCTTGCTCTTCCAAGTGACCAGATTTCCTCCAATGAATGTACAATAGCCGGTGGTTGATCTTCTGTCTATTCTGTCCCCAGCCCAATCTGCATCACAGTATCCTATCACCTCAGTGTTCTTGTTGCAAGCCATCCATACACCCTGACCTGGTGCCTCTCTCAAGTATCTTAGTATCCTCTCCACCATGTTCCAGTGATGAACCTTGGGAGTTTGCATATGTTGGCTTACTTGATTAACTGCAAAGCACACATCTGGCCGAGTGATGGTTAGATAGATCAGCTTCCCAACCATCCGTCTATATTGTTTGACATCTTCAAATGGAGTATCTTCATACTCCCCCTCTCGCAATACCTTGTAACCTTCTTCAAGTGGTGTCTTGGCTTGTCTTCCTCCAAGATCTCCTGCCTCCTTTAAGATGTCCAGGGTATACTTTCTTTGGGACATGAACAATCCTTCCTTTGATCTGCACATCTCAATGCCGAGGAAGTACTTCAGTTCTCCTAGGTCTTTGATATCAAATGCGGCTTTAAGAAAGGTCTTGGTTGAACTGATCCCCTCCTTGTCACAACCAGTGATGATGATATCATCCACATAGACTAGAATCACAACAATCCCTTGCTTGCTGGTGAGAGTGAAGAGTGTGTGATCCGCTTGAGACTTCACAAAGCCTCTCCCATTCAGTGTAGTGCTCAGCTTGTGATACCAAGCTCTTGGTGATTGTTTCAAACCATATATGGCTTTTCTGAGTCTGAGTACATTCCCTGGTTTCACCATCTCTTCCATTCCCGGCGGTGGTCTCATATATACCTCATCTTCTAGTTCACCTTGCAAGAAGGCATTCTTCACATCCATTTGCCAAAGATCCCACTCTTGATTTACTGCCAATGAAAGGATAATCCGGATTGTGTGAAGCTTGGCCACTGGTGCAAAGGTGTCTAGATAGTCTTCTCCATAAACTTGTGTGTATCCTCTTGCTACCAATCTGGTCTTTTTTCTTTCTGGCTTTCCATTTGCAAGATACTTGATAGTGTGTATGAGTCTGCTGGTCACGGCTTTCTTTCCTTTTGGAAGCTCTGTCTCATACCAGGTGTTGTTCCTCTCCATGGCTCCCATTTCATCATTCACTGATTCCCTCCATTCATCATCTTCCATAGCTTCTGCATATGTTCTTGGTATCCATTCCTGATCCAATGAGCCCACAAAGGCTTGATGTTCTTCTGGATAGTGAGCTAGGGAGCACACGCCACTGGGTGGGTGAGCTACTGCCTCTGCATTGAAGTAGACTCTGGTGTTGTTCCAGTTTGAAGCCGGCTTCTTGATCCTAGTACTTCTCCTAAGTACTGGCTGATCATTTTCATTCTGAGTGCCTTCTCCACCTTCCAAGTTCTGATTCTGATCCTCCACTTCCTCCTCTTGGTCATGGTGCTCTTCTTGATCATGAACTTCCTCAGATACAGGTGGTTCACCCTGATTTCCCCCCTCAGGATCAAGGGGAGCAGCTTCTTGGATCTCAACTTCATCTGTAGTTGTCTCGGTTTGCTCTTCAGACCGGCTTGATCCTCCCACATTATCTGATCCTGCTTGTCCCGGCTCTTCCATAGGTAAGCTGACCCCAAGTCTCCTCATGACTTGTCTGAGATTGGCTGCTCTATCTGATGCGGATTGAGACAAGTTCTCCAGCTCATTCCAATCCTTGTTGTTGTAGTACCCTCTGGTTTCTACAAACTTCACATCTCTAGATACCAAGACTCTCCTAGTCTCTGGTTCATAGCACTTATAGCCCTTCTGGTTTGGTGAATACCCAATGAACATAGCTCTTGTGCTCTTAGCCTCCAGTTTGTTCCTCAGTTCTCCTGGTTTCAAAACAAAACAAAGGCACCCAAACACACGCATATGATCAATAGATGGTTTAGCTTTGTTCAATACCTCAAATGGAGAGCAGTCTTGTAGAACTCTGGTAGGAATGCGGTTGATCAGGTAGCATGCAGTTAGGACCGCATCACCCCAAAAGCTCTTTGGGACACTAGTATGGAACATCATGCTCCTAGTGACCTCCATGAGATGCCTGTTCTTCCTCTCGGCCACACCATTTTGTTGGGGAGTGTATGGACAGCTGGTTTGATGAATCACACCTTGTTTGGCTAGATGAGCTTTGAATGCATTGCTGGTGTACTCTCCTCCATTATCTGATCTCAAAATCTTAACTTTGGCATTATAATGGTTAGAGACATATGTTTCAAAGTTTATAAATGCATCTAAGACCCTATCCTTTGATTGTAAGAGAGTGATCCATGTGTACTTGGATTTCTCATCAATAAAGGTCACAAAATACTTGTGATGTTCTCTAGAAAGACATGGAGCTGTCCATACATCCGAGTGGATTAAATCAAAGCAGTGTTCATAGATTGTACTAGACTTGGGAAATACAGTTTTGCAATGTTTTCCTAAGATACAAGCTTCACAATCTTGCTGGAATGAAATACTAGGCAACATGATGTTCAAGGCACGAGAATGAGGATGTCCTAATCTAGCATGCCACATTACATCTTTAGGGAAATTAAAACTTGAATTGAAAGCAACAGATAGATCGGATGCAAGCTTAGTGTCTTCTAGCAAGTACAGGTTTCCCTTGCTCACACCTTTGCCAAGCAACCTACATGAGTCAATATCCTGAAAGTAGACATCATCAGGCGTAAATATAACATTGCAATTCAAGTCATTGGTCACCCTTTTCACAGATAATAGATTAGAAGTGAAACTAGGCATGTAGAAAGCTTTGGATTCTTTCTCAAATAATTTAAGTTCCCCTATGCCTTTAATTGGAACCTTGTTACCATCAGCTATCATAACATTTCCTACTGCAGGAGTGATATTTTTAATCAAATTTAAATCACTAATCATGTGATGAGAGGCTCCTGAGTCTATGACTAAGGGTTTAACTCTATCAGATTCATGAGCAACTTGAAACGCCGTGAATAAACTCCTAGGCAATTGATATGATGCACTAAGGGAGGAACCAAGAGTTTTACCAGACTCCTTGAGAGCTTTGATGAGTGCCTCAATGTCAGATTTCTTGATGGACTCATCCTGGTTTCCCTTGCCCTCATGAGTGCGGTAGGCCGTGGAAGCTTCTCCTACATCACCTGAGTAGTTTGCCCGACCATCAGTCTTGAACTTAGCCGGTTTGAGGTGTGGGTGAAGTATCCAGCACTTGTCCTTGCCGTGACCCTTCCTCTTGCAATGATCACACACCCACACTTTCTTTTCCTCCGGCTTGTAGTACCCTTTGTTGGCTACTCCGGCAGGTTTGCTCTCGGCTCCTTCAGCTTGATTGGCCATCACTAGCTCTCCCTTTCTCTTAAAGAGACCCACTGAGCCGTGCTCCTTCTGAATCTCAGCACACACTTCATCTAGAGATGGAAGCTCCTTGTTCCTCAGTATGTGCCTAATAAGGTCATCATACCCTGGGTTGAGAGTGAGCAGCAAGGCAAAGACCTTATCTTGCTCCCTTCTTTCATGTAGAACATCCGGATCAACTGTTGCGGGTCTGAGCATCTCTAGCTCAGCCCATAGAGACCGGAACTTCCCAAAATGAGCATCAAAGTCTGTGTCCTCTTGACTTAGAGAATTGATTGCTCCTTTTACTTCATACACCTTGCTGATGTTGGATTTGTTGGCATACACCTTCTTGAGAGTATCCCACAGCTCCTTGGAAGTTTCACAGAATGCATAAGCCTCTTGGAGAGAAGGGGCGAGGCTATTCTGGATGATAGACAACACCATGAGGTCCTCCTGACCTTTCTTCTTATCCCCAGCATCCGCAACCACCACTTCTTTGCCATCCTCTCCTAGGACAGTCTTCTTGGTGGGGCGGCCTTCTTCAACAATCTCCCAAAGACCTCTGCCTCCGAGAGCTGTTTTGGCAAGTCTTGCCCATGTCAGGTAGTTAGGACCCTTGAGAGTAACTGGTATCATTACCATCTTTGGGTTCTCGGAGGTATCCATCAAGAGAGAAAGAGAAACGAAAGTTTTGGATGAACTTTGCTACTTTTGGCAAATTCTGGAAATGAGATTGAAGAACACCTCAAGAACAGGATGAACTTTGCCAAAAATAGAAATAAAACACAGAGAGTTCGCGGAAGAAAAAGAGATTTAGGTCTCAAGAGCACAGCAGCTCTGATACCATGAGAGTTTTATAGGATTTATGTGAGAGTTTAAGGAAGATTTGTGAAGAGATTAGAGAAGAACTAGGTTGAACCGTGAGAGAGAGAGAGAGATTGACAAAGAGAATAATAGAGAACTCTTTTTCCCTTGAATGATTTGTTTATGGGAACAACCCATTTATAGAATTCATACAGCAAGATGTCGACATTAAGGAAACAATAAACAAAGAAGTTAAGACAGAGGAGAGATGGGCAAAGTGGTCCTGGATAGTGACAGGTCCTAACGGGTGGGAAGACTTTGAATCCTTAACCAGACCCGTGACCTGCACTCTCAACGGTTCCCCACTTCCCTTAGGCGATTCCAAACATTCTTCTTGCCTTCTTCTCTTCTACATCAGTCACTCTTATGTCTTGCACTCCAAGTTAGGGTTGTCTTGTACGGACAGACTTGTCTAGCAAGGTAAGTTGAGTGATTGCTTGATCCGGATGTAATTGTTCCCCTCTTGCTTCTTACTTCATTCTCCTCTCTTTATTGCTTCATGTCAACACTAATGATTTACAATGCAATGTTATCTTTAGTCCTAATGATGTGAAGTTTCAGGATATTGAGAGCAGCAGATTGATTGGGAAAGGGGTGACTAAGGGAGATCTCTATATGCTTGAAGAACTCACTTCTGTTCCTGATTATAGTTGCTCGTTTACTTCTGCTTCTTTGTTGAATAAAAATGCATTGTGGCATGCTAGAGTAGGACACCCTCATGTTAAAGCTTTGAACTTAATGGTACCAGGTGTTGTGTTTGAGAACAAGGATTGTGAAGCTTGTATTTTAGGCAAGCATTGTAGAACTGTGTTTCAAAAGTCTACTACCGTTTATGATAATTGCTTTGATCTAATTCACTCTGATGTGTGGACTGCCCCTTGCTTATCTAGAGATAGTTATAAGTACTTTGTCACATTCATTGATGAAAAATCCAAATACACCTGGTTAACCTTAATTCAGACCAAAGATAGGGTACTTGATGCATTTAGGAACTTTCAAACTTATGTAACTAACCATTATCATGCTAAGATTAAAATTTTGAGATCAGATAATGGAGGGGAGTACACGAGTCATGCATTCAAGCAACACCTATCACAACATGGGATCCTACATCAAACAAGCTGTCCTTATACTCCACAGCAAAATGGAGTAGCTGAGAGGAAGAATAGGCATCTCATGGAAGTGGCAAGGTCACTTATGTTTCAGAGTAATGTTCCAAAGAGATTTTGGAGTGATGCGGTTGCCACTGCTTGTTACCTAATAAACAGAACCCCAACCAAAGTTCTGAATGAGAAGGCTCCATTTGAAGTTCTGAACAGGTACAAGCCAGCTCTTGATTATTTGCGAGTCTTTGGGTGCCTATGCTTTGTACTCAAACCAGGAGAGATGATCAACAAGCTAGAAGCAAGGAGTACTAAGGCTGTGTTCATAGGATACTCAACTACACAGAAAGGATACAAATGCTATGATCCTATAGCAAGGAGAGTTCTTGTATCTAGAGATGTGAAGTTCTTGGAAGATAGAGGATACTATGAAGAAAAGAATCAAGAAGACCTGAAGGATTTAACATCAGACAAGGCCACCACCTTGCGGATCATTCTTGAAGGTCTTGGAATCAGTACATCCCAGGATCCAAGGAATCACGCAACTACACCTCCTGAAGTTGGTTCACCATCCCACCTGATCATGAGGGAGGAGAGGAGCATGAGGAGCCTATGCAAGAGGCCAACCAAGATGAAGGAGGAGTAGAGAATGAAGGAGAAGAGAGCATAGGCTCGGATGGTCATGGACATGATCATGGTGTGACACAAACACCTTCTCCTTCTCAAAATGAAGTGGTAGAAGAACAACAGGAAGAAGAACCGGTTGTGCAGCCACTGAGAAGGAGTACAAGGATAAGGAAGGATCCTTCCAGTTGGGTAAACACGAGAGTGTACTACAATGCCCAAGCTGTGGAGCATCCTTCTCAAGCCG
Source organism: Brassica napus (assembly GCF_020379485.1). Classification (NCBI taxonomy): domain Eukaryota; kingdom Viridiplantae; phylum Streptophyta; class Magnoliopsida; order Brassicales; family Brassicaceae; genus Brassica; species Brassica napus. Next base: position 22,126 of record NW_026015019.1, read on the forward strand.
TGTGCTCCTTTACTCAATATCCAGAAGCACATTGCGCTTTCATGGTAAACTTGGATGAGAATCACATCCCAAGAAGCTATGAAGAAGCAATGAAAGATAAAGAATGGAAGGAATCAGTTGGAGATGAGGCAGGAGCAATGATCAAGAATGATACATGGTATGAAAGTGAGTTACCAAAAGGGAAGAAGGCTGTGACTAGTAGATGGATATTCACAATCAAGTACAAAGCGGATGGAAAGATTGAGAGGAAGAAGTCAAGGCTAGTTGCAAGAGGTTTCACTCAAACTTATGGAGAAGACTACATAGAAACCTTTGCACCAGTAGCTAAACTCCACACAATCCGGATTGTACTGAGCTTAGCTGTGAATCTTGGATGGGGGTTATGGCAAATGGATGTGAAGAATGCGTTTCTACAAGGTGAACTTGAGGATGAAGTGTATATGCATCCACCTCCAGGCCTTGAACACTTAGTGAAGAGTGGAAATGTTTTGAGGCTGAAGAAAGCCATCTATGGGCTGAAGCAATCACCAAGAGCTTGGTACAACAAGTTGAGTACTACTCTGAATGGCCGAGGCTTCAAGAAGTCTGAACTAGATCACACCCTCTTCACACTCACGACTCCCTCAGGTATGATTGCACTTCTTGTGTATGTTGATGATATCATTATCACAGGGAGTGATAAGGAAGGTATCATAGCAACCAAGGAGTTTCTTAAATCCATGTTTGAGATTAAAGACTTGGGAGAAATGAAATACTTTCTTGGAATTGAGATATGTAGATCCAAGGAAGGTTTGTTCATGTCCCAAAGGAAGTATACACTTGATCTTTTGAAAGGTGCAGGTGCTTATGGAGGCAAGACAGCAAGGATGCCTATGGAGGATGGCTACAAAGTCCCACGAGAGGGGGAGATTGAAGACAGCAAACCTTATCAGGATCCTAAACTCTATAGAAAACTAGTTGGCAAATTGATTTATCTCACTATAACTAGACCTGACATTTGTTTTGCTGTGAATCAGGTGAGTCAACACATGCAAGTACCTAAGGAACATCATTGGCGCATGGTGGAAAGGATCTTGATGTATCTCAACGGCTCACCTGATCAAGGAGTATGGATGGGCTGCAATGGAAGCACTGAAGTGGTGGGATACTGTGATGCGGATTGGGCTGGTGATAGAGCAGACAGGAGATCAACCACAGGCTATTGCACATTCATTGGAGGCAACTTGGTGACTTGGAAGAGTAAGAAGCAGAAGGTGGTGTCTTGCTCAAGTGCAGAAGCTGAGTATAGAGCTATGCTGAAGCTCACCAACGAGTTAGTATGGATCAAAGGCATCTTGAAGCATTTGGAGATTGATCAAGCCACGCCAATGACCATGCATTGTGACAACCAAGCAGCTATCCACATAGCCTCCAACTCGGTGTTCCATGAGAGAACCAAGCACATTGAAGTTGATTGCCACAAGGTGAGGCAGATGATCATCTTAGGAGTCATCTTGCCATGCTACACAAGAAGTGAAGATCAGTTAGCGGATGTGTTCACCAAGGCTGCAAGACAGAAGACAATGGAGTCCATTCACATACGGTTGGGCCTCATTGATCTTGGGAAGAGAAGGAGCTGATCCCCTTGGCTGTGAGGTCTTTACTCTTTTTCCCTTATCAAGGTTTTATCCCAATGGGTTTTCCTTGGTAAGGTTTTTAATGAGGAAGATCTCATAGCTATCCAAGCTTAGGCTTTCACAAAGCTAAGCTTGAGGGGGAGTGTTGAGTTGAGTTGATTATATTGGTATGGAGAGAAGAGGAGTTGAAGAGGAGAAGAGATGGAGAAGCTTAGGGGGTTTGGGTGTGAATGGTACGGACGTCCGTACAAGGCCGTACATGGCCGTACCGTCCGTACCAAAGGCCTCGACCAAAACTTACCCAACTCGACCAAGTGAAACGGTAACAAGGGAGTGTTACCTTGGGGACTTAAGGAGAAGGGATTAGACCGTTGAGTGGATAAGGGAAGAGCGTGCCAGGCTGGAACAGGCTGTAAAGAGGCAAAGCGTGTGAGCCTTACCATCCAATCATCCGGAAAGCAACCTTGACTCTACATGCTTCAATAGTGCCCATTTCGCCTCTTGTAAACCCTAATGTCTTCTATATAAATATGTAACCTCACTCATTAATAAGATCAGTCAGTTCGAGTCTCTCTAATCTCTTCTTAGACTATGGTTTTCTCTTAGACACTAAACGGCTCTTTCTAGTCTCTTAATCTTTCACAAACTTCTCTTAATCACTTCCTAAACACTCTCTTTACTCTAATCACTCTAAAGATCTCTTAATCTCATATGCAGAAGCTATGGATAATGATGAATGGAGGGAATCAGTGAATGATGAAATGGGAGCTATGGAAAGAAACAACACCTGGTATGAGACAGAGCTTCCAAGAGGGAAGAAAGCCGTGACCAGTAGACTCATACACACCATCAAGTATCTTGCAAATGGTAAACCAGAAAGAAAGAAGACCAGGCTGGTGGCAAGGGGATACACACAAGTGTATGGAGAAGACTATCTAGACACCTTTGCACCAGTGGCCAAGCTTCATACAATCCGGATAGTCCTCTCACTAGCAGTGAACCTAGAGTGGGATCTTTGGCAAATGGATGTGAAGAACGCTTTCTTGCAAGGTGAACTAGAAGATGAAGTATACATGAGGCCACCTCCCGGAATGGAAGAGATGGTGAAACCAGGGAATGTTCTTAGGCTCAGAAAGGCTATCTATGGCTTAAAGCAATCACCAAGAGCCTGGTACCACAAGCTAAGTACTACACTGAATGGAAGAGGCTTTGTGAAGTCTCAAGCTGATCATACACTCTTTACTCTCACAAGCAAGCAAGGGATTGTGGTAATCCTAGTCTATGTGGATGATATTATCATCACTGGTAGTAACAAGGAGGGAATCAACTCAACCAAGACATTCCTCAAGACTGCATTTGACATCAAGGATCTAGGAGAGCTGAAGTACTTCCTCGGCATTGAGATGTGCAGAACAAAGGAAGGATTGTTTCTGTCCCAAAGAAAGTATACTTTGGACATTATAAAGGAGGCAGGAGACCTTGGAGGAAGAGTGGCCAAGACACCACTAGAAGAAGGCTACAAGGTTATGCGTGAGGGGGAGTTTGATGCAACTCCCTTTGAGGATGTCAAGAGGTATAGAAGAATGGTTGGGAAGCTTATCTATCTTACTATCACAAGGCCGGATGTGTGTTTTGCTGTGAACCAAGTGAGCCAACATATGCAAGCTCCTAAGGTACATCATTGGAACATGGTGGAAAGGATCTTGAGATACTTAAGAGAGGCGCCAGGCCAAGGAGTGTGGATGGCGTGCAACAAGAGTACTGAAGTTGTTGGGTATTGTGATGCTGATTGGGCTGGAGATCGAGTTGATAGGAGATCAACCACAGGCTATTGCACCTTTATTGGAGGAAACCTAGTCACATGGAAGAGCAAGAAGCAGAAGGTGGTCTCTTGCTCAAGTGCTGAGGCAGAGTACCGATCTATGAGGAAGCTTACTAGTGAACTCATATGGATCAAAGGACTGCTAAAGGACCTGGGCATAGAGATCTCCACGCCAATGACTATGCATTGCGACAATCAGGCAGCAATACACATTGCATCAAACTCTGTGTTCCATGAGAGGACTAAGCATATAGAAGTGGACTGTCACAAGGTGAGACAAGCAGTGGAGCAGCAAGTAATTCTTCCATGCTACACAAGAAGTGAAGATCAACTAGCTGACATATTCACCAAGGCAGCCAGCAACAAAGTTTGTGAGTCCATCCTCCCTAGGCTTGGACTCATAAACATTCCATGTCAATGATCCCCTCACCATGGAGTGTTCTACTCTTTTTCCTTTGCTTGGTTTTTATCCCAAGTGGTTTTTCCAAGTAAAGGTTTTAATGAGGGAATACTTCATGCCTTTCCAAGCTTGACACTCACCACTGTCAAGCTTGAGGGGGAGTGTTGACATGAAGACATTCAGAGCATAAACAAGAAGTAGAGATCAAGAGAAGCATGCTTGATGAGGAGTTAAGTGGCGCATCCGTACAAGGGTGTACGGATATCTCTCCCTTAACCTAGCTTGGATATCAAGGCAAGTACTGGTAAGGCATTGACATGAGATCGCGTGTAAGAGCATCCTAAGTCCCTAGAGTTGTTTAATATAAAGAAGGTGACCGTTGGGAGCTAAGGAACAAAGCAAGATCACATGTGAGGTTAAGGAAGAGAGAGATTGGCGAGAGGTCACTATCACCTCACCTGTCCGAGCTCAGCTTGTCCTATTTGTCTACATTGTTTATAGTTTCTTGTTTGTCTTAGTATAGCAACTTGTAGTCTATATTAAGGATGTAACCAGACCCAAAATGAATCAAGGAAATGAGTTCCTCTTCTCTTTAGTCTTATGCGATTCTCTCTCTCTCTCTCTCTCTCGATTCTCTTCACCTTCTTCATAATTCTCATAATGACTTAAACAAATCACATATTCTTTCAGGCCAAAGGGGTTTTACCTTAGGAGATATGACCGTTTGGATGGATAGAGTGACCGCGGCTTATCCTGACAGTCTGGCACAAGCTGTAAAGGCAAAAGGAACCGAGTCCAAGATGCCAAAAGCGTGTGACAGCTCCCATTGGTTTACATTTGAATTAAAGCAATCTTATCCTTGACCTCACATGCTTAGTGCTTCTGAATACCCTAATGTCTCTCTCTATATATTGTAAACTCTGTCTTGATTAATGGTTAACACGAGTTCATCATATTCTCTCTCTAGTTCATCATGTTTCTCTTCTACATTTCATAAATCATCTCATCTCACTTTAATCTTTCTCTAAATCTCTCAATACCTGTTCAACTCTCTAAAATCATATCCTATACAGCTTAGGATCATGGAATGGCTTGCTATCCTCAATCTCCCCCTCACGTGGAACCTTGTAACCATCCTCCATTGGCATCTTGGCTGTCTTTCCTCCATAGGCATCTGCTCCCTTCAAGAGATCAATCACATACTTCCTTTGAGACATAAACAATCCTTCCTTTGATTTGCATATCTCAATCCCGAGAAAATACTTCATTTCCCCCAATTCTTTAATCTCAAAGCTTGCCTTGAGATACTCCTTTGTAGCCTTGATGCCTTCCTTATCACTGCCTGTGATGATTATATCATCCACATACACAAGCAATACCACAATACCAGATGAGGTGGTTAGGGTAAAGAGAGTGTGATCCAATTCTGACTTTCTGAACCCTCTCCCATTCAGTGTAGTACTCAACTTGTTGTACCACGCCCTTGGAGACTGCTTGAGACCATAGATAGCTTTCCTCAACCTCAACACATTACCCTTCTTTACTAGATGTTCAAGACCTGGTGGTGGATGCATGTATACTTCATCTTCCAACTCTCCTTGAAGGAATGCATTCTTCACATCCATTTGCCACAAATCCCACTCAAGATTCACAGCAAAAGATAATACAATCCTGATAGTATGAAGTTTAGCCACAGGAGCAAAGGTCTCAACATAGTCCTCACCATATGTCTGAGTAAATCCTCTTGCCACCAACCTAGACTTGCGCCTCTCTATTCTTCCATCAGGATGAAACTTGATTGTGAACACCCATTTACTAGTCACTGCCTTCTTCCCTTTAGGCAGCTCACTCTCATACCATGTTTCATTCTTAATCATGGCTCCGGACTCATCAGCAACTGAATCTCTCCACTCCTTTAAAGCCATAGCTTCTTCATATGTCCTTGGAATATAGCTCTCATCCAAGCTTACTGTGAAGGCTGTATGCTCGTCCGGAAACTCTGCAAAGGAACACATAGCTTGAGAAGGATGCTCCACAGCCTGGGCATTGTAGTACACTCTCGTGTTTACCCAGTTGGAAGCATCTCTCTTCACCCTTGTGCTCCTCCTTAGCTCCTGAACTTGTTCTTCTTGTGGCTCTTGCCCATCTTCACTTGATTGAGCACCACTCTCATTTGACCCATCTCCTTCACTAGACTGAGTACCACTCTCATCTGAGCCAGTAGACTCTCTTTGCCCATCTCCACTAGACTGAGCACCACTCTCTACTTCTTGTGTCACCTCTTGATTATGCTGGCCTGAATCTTGATTTTGCACTTGCTCATGAGATTCAGTTCCATTCCCCGTCTCATGATCAAGAGGAGTTGTTCTTTCAGCTTCACTAGTCGGATTGGAAGACTCTCTTCTTCCAGATTCCTGATCCTGGGATAACCCTATCCCTAGCTTCTCCAACAGCACCCTCAGTGTTGTTGCTCTATCAGATGGAGCTTGAGACAAATCCTTCAGATTTTCCCACTCCTTTTCTTCATAATACCCTTTTGATTCAATAAACTTCACTTCTCTAGATACCATCACTCTCCTTGCTTCAGGATCATAGCACTTGTATCCCTTCTGAGTGATAGAGTATCCAATGAACATAGCCTTAGTGCTCTTTGCCTCCAGCTTGTTTCTCTGTTCTCCTGGACTCATGACATAGCATACACACCCAAATACCCGTAGGTGATCAATAAAAGGCTTGCTCTTATTCAGCACCTCAAATGGAGACAGATTCTTCAGTATCTTGGTTGGGACCCGGTTGATGAGATAGCAAGCAGTCTGTACAGCATCTCCCCAAAAACGTTTTGGGACATTTGCATGAAACATCATCGACCTAGCAACCTCCATCAAGTGCCTATTCTTCCTCTCAGCTACACCATTCTGCTGTGGTGTGTAGGGACAACTGGTCTGATGCACAATCCCATGCTTGGCTAGATGACTCTTGAAGGCATTGCTGATGTATTCACCTCCGTTGTCTGATCTCAGTACCTTCACAGTAGCATTGTATTGATTAGATACATATGCTTGGAAGTTCATAAACGCTTCTAGCACCTTATCTTTAGATGGAAGCAATGTGAGCCATGTATACTTAGACTTCTCATCAATGAATGTCACAAAGTATTTATGGCTGTCTCTAGACATGCATGGAGCGGTCCACACATCCGAGTGAACTAGATCAAAGCAATGCTCATAAGTAGTCTTAGATGCTGGGAAAACAGTCCTACAATGCTTTCCTAATATGCATGCTTCACAATCCAAGTGATTGAATGACATATTAGGGATTATCAGTTCAATGGCACGAGCATGAGGATGTCCTAATCTAGCATGCCAAGTAATACTATCAATCTTCTCAGCAGTACTACTCAAGCAAATAGAATCAAAGGGATTAGAGGTCTTAGCCAAGTCGAGGTGGTATAGCTGATTCTTGCTGTCTCCTCTGCCAATGACTCTCCCAGTCTTCAAATCTTGAAACTCAACTTCATCAGGTCTGAATACTACTTGACAATCAAGATCAATGGTAGCTTTCTTCACAGATAATAGATTTGAAGTGAACTGAGGCATGTAGAAGGCAGCCGTGTCCTTCTCAAACAGTTTGAGCTTTCCCACTCCTTCTATTGGGATCATAGCACCATTAGCTATCCTAACACTCCCTGTTGCAGCCTTGATCTCACTTATAAGCCTCCTATCACTGATCATATGATGACTTGCTCCAGAATCAATCACCATGGGTTTAGAAGCTCCGGATTGTATAGCATGCTTCTTGCTTGCTGCTAAGGCTTGTACATGTTCCATGAACACTCTCCATTCCTTCCTGGTGATGCGATCATCAGCTCCACTCCCTTTCTCCTGCTCTCTTAACACCCCACTGTCTTCTACTGATTCCCCCATGTAGGCTGAGTAAGAACACTCTCCCACAACTCTCTTCCTACCCTTTCCTATGTTGATATAAGCTTTGGATAGCATTCTGCACCTCCTCCTCTTCCGGAAGCCCTCACTCCTACTCCCGGTTAGCCTCCATGAGCCCTCACTCCTACTCATGGTTAGCTTCTGGAAGCTCTCACTCCTACTCCCAGTTGGCTTCCATGAGCTCTCACTCCTACTCATGGTTAGCCTCTCATCATCTCTCATTATCTCATACGCCCTTCTTATAAGCACACAGATCTCTTCCATTTCCGGAAGCTGTTCCCCTCTTAGAACCATCTCCACCAGCCACCCATATGATGACTCCATGCTCGCCAAGAGCTTCAAGACCATCTCTTGCTCTGGTGTAGCATCCCCATCCACATGGGATCTCAACCCTTGTAGTTCAACCCACAAGTGTTGTAGCTTCCTCACATGGTTATTGAACTCTTCTCTTCCTTGCTTAGCTTCACTGATCACCTTCTTGACTTCATACACTCTCCTAAGATTGATCTTGTTCTCATAAACATCTTCAATCTTCTCAAGCAGTATACTTTCTTCAAGACTAAAGCAATCTCCACTTGTTTCTCTTGCTGTCTGATCTTTCTCAGCAGCTTTACCCTTCAAAGACTCTTCCTTCTCATGGTTTCTCCAAACTCCACACCTTTTCAGAGTTGTTTTCATTTGTGAGAACCACCCCCACTCATTCCCTCTCTCTTTCTTCTCTTCACGCCTTGTTGTACCAGATTGAAGCAGCTCCATTTCCTTTAGCCTAAAGCAACAACCTTTAGCCTAGATCTTCCCCCAAATGCTTCTAATCTCACACGCCAAGCTTAACCACAAGCTAGACCCGTCTTCTGACCTTGTCAAACACCTAAAGGGACTCCCTTGAGGCTGACTCTCCAAAAGAAACACCAACAGACACAAACTTGACTTTTAAAGGATCTAGCTCTTGAAAAACTCCCAAGAACTCTCAAGAACACTCAAGAACACTCAAGGACATTTAGAAAAACGAAATCACTCTCTCCTTTTAAAGGAACCTGGCTCTGATACCATATTAGATTTTGTGATTTAAAGAGTGATTAAGTTTAATCTGAGAATTAAAGAGATTGGAGATTAAGAACAAGAGAGAGACTAGAGAGAGAGACTCAAAACTCCATTAATTAATTATGAGAGAGTTTACATCAGATATATACAAAAGGAAGAAGCATTTTCGAAATCAATCTAAGGGGATAAGATAAGCATGTGTAGTCAAAGGCCAGGCTGTTAATCCCATGGCTGAGATTGCTCACATGCTTCTACTAGTGCTAAAGCACTCTTCTCCTTTCCAGCCAGTGACAGCCTGTCCAATTCTCCTCTCTTATCCCTTCCCATACTCAGATCAAGTGTAGACAACCTAAGGTAACTCCTCCTTGCCATCCGAGTTACCCTGGTTACTATGGTAACTTCTTTAGTTACCACAGTAACAATAAATTTACTGTGGTAACTCTCCAAAGTTACTGTCTGCTCCAACTCTCTTCCTCTCTCAATATATCAACTCTTTATTCTCTCATCTCAACAGCTTCATCGTCGTTCCAGTCAAACCAGGATGAATCACTTTGTGAGAAGCTTGATTTGGATACATAAAGTGGTGGAGAATCACCAGGAAGTAGAATAAATCTCATAGGAGTTGGGATGAAGAAGTTATCCCACTTTCAAATCAGGTGATTCTAGTTTCCCAGTTTGGGAATAGCACAGCTTCATCGTTGTTCCAATCAAACCAGGATGAATCACTTTATGAGAAGCTTGATTTGGATACATAAAGTGGTGGAGAATCACCAGGAAGTTGAATAAATCTCATAGGAGTTGGGATGAAGAAGTTATCCCACTTTCAAATCAGGTGATTCTAGTTTCCCAGTTTGGGAATAGCACAGCTTCATCTTCGTTCCCATCAAACCAGGATGATTCACTTTGTGAGAAGCTTGATTTAGATACATAAAGTTGTGGAGAATCACCAGGAAGTTGAATAAATCTCATAGGACTTGGCGAAAAGAAGTTATCCCACTTTCAAATCAGGTGATTCCAGTTTCCCAGTTTGGGAATAGGACAGCTTCTTTGTCCTTCCAATCAAACCAGGATGAATCACTTTGTGAGAAGGTTGATTTGGATACATAAAGTGGTGGAGAATCACCAGGATGTTGAATAAATCTCATAGGAGTTGGGATGAAGAAGTTATCCCAATTTCAAATCAGGTGATTCCAGTTTCCCAGTTTGGGAATAGCACAGCTTCTTCGTCGTTCCAATCAAACCAGGATGAATCACTTTGTGAGAAGCTTGATTTGGATACATAAAGTGGTGGAGAATGACCAGGAAGTTGAATAAATCTCATAGGAGTTGGCGAAAAAAAGTTATCCCACTTTCAAATCAGGTGATTCCAGTTTCCCAGTTTGGGAATAGCACAGCTTCTTCGTCGTTCCAATCAAACCAGGATGAACCTCTTTGTAAGAAGCTTGATTTGGATACATAAAATGGTGGAGAAACACCAGGAAGTTGAATAAATCTCATAGGAGTTTGGATGAAGAAGTTATCCCACTTTCTAATCAGGTGATTCCAGTTTCCCAGTTTGGGAATATGACAGCTTCTTCGTCGTTCCAGTCAAACCAGGATGAATCACTCTGTAAGAAGCTTGATTTGGATACATAAAGTGGTGGAGAATCACCAGGAAGTTGAATAAATCTCATAGGAGTTGGGATGAAGAAGTTATCCCACGTTCAAATCAGGTGATTCCAGTTTCCCAGTTTGGGAATAGCACAGCTTCATCTTCGTTCCCATCAAACCAGGATGATTCACTTTGTGAGAAGCTTGATTTAGATACATAAAGTTGTGGAGAATCACCAGGAGGTTGAATAAATCTCATAGGACTTGGCGAAAAGAAGTTATCCCACTTTCAAATCAGGTGATTCCAGTTTCCCAGTTTGGGAATAGGACAGCTTCTTTGTCCTTCCAATCAAACCAGGATGAATCACTTTGTGAGAAGCTTGATTTGAATACATAAAGTGGTGGAGAATCACCAGGAAGTTGAATAAATCTCATAGGAGTTGGCGTGAAGAAGTTATCCCACTTTCAAATCAGGTGATTCCAGTTTCCCAGTTTGGGAATAGCACAGCTTCATCGTCGTTCCAGTCAAACCAGGATGAATCACTTTGTGAGAAGCTTGATTTGGATACAAATAGTGGTGGAGAATGACCAGGAAGTTGAATAAATCTCATAGGAGTTGGGATGAAGAAGTTATCCCAATTTCAAATCAGGTGATTCCAGTTTCCCAGTTTGGGAATAGCACAGCTTCTTCGTCGTTCCAATCAAACCAGGATGAATCACTTTGTGAGAAGCTTGATTTGAATACATAAAGTGGTGGAGAATCACCAGGAAGTTGAATAAATCTCATAGGAGTTGGCGTGAAGAAGTTATCCCACTTTCAAATCAGGTGATTCCAGTTTCCCAGTTTGGGAATAGCACAGCTTCATCGTCGTTCCAGTAAAACCAGGATGAATCACTTTGTGAGAAGCTTGATTTGGATACAAAAAGTGGTGGAGAATGACCAGGAAATTGAATAAATCTCATAGGAGTTGGGATGAAGAAGTTATCCCAATTTCAAATCAGGTGATTCCAGTTTCCCAGTTTGGGAATAGCACAGCTTCTTCGTCGTTCCAATCAAACCAGGATGAATCACTTTGTGAGAAGCTTGATTTGGATACATAAAGTGGTGTAGAATCACCAGGAAGTTGAATAAATCTCATAGGAGTTGGCATGAAGAAGTTACCCCACTTTCAAATCAGGTGATTCCAGTTTTCCAGTTTGGGAATAGCACAGCTTCATCGTCGTTCCAGTCAAACCAGGATGAATCACTTTGTGAGAAGCTTGATTTGGATACATAAAGTGGTGGAGAATGACCAGGAAGTTGAATAAATCTCATAGGAGTTGGCGAAAAAAGTTATCCCACTTTCAAATCAGGTGATTCCAGTTTCCCAGTTTGGGAATAGCACAGCTTCTTCGTCGTTCCAATCAAACCAGGATGAATCTCTTTGTAAGAAGCTTGATTTGGATACATAAAGGTGTGGAGAATCACCAGGAAGTTGAATAAATCTCTTAGGAGTTGGGATGAAGAAGTTATCCTACTTTCAAATAAGGTGATTCCAGTTTCCCAGTTTGGGAATAGCACAGCTTCTTCGTCGTTCCAATCAAACCAGGATGAATCTCTTTGTAAGAAGCTTGATTTGGATACATAAAGTGGTGGAGAATCACCAGGAAGTAGAATAAATCTCATAGGAGTTGGGATGAAGAAGTTATTGTTGAGATGAGAGAATAAAGAGTTGATATATTGAGAGAGGGAGAGAGTTGGAGTAGACAGTAACTTTGGAGTTTTACTATGGTAACTTTAGTTTAACCACAGTAACAACTTGGGAAGTTATCTGATGGCATGAGAAGGTAACTTAGTGAAGGGAAGAGAGTAAACTCGACCAAAGAGGATAAGGAAGGATAAGGGAGCCTTTGACAGCCTGTATGATGCTGGAAAGGAGAGGATGCTTTTCTACTAGTGCAAGCATGTGAGAAAGCACAGCCAAGTGATTCAAAAGGAGTTCCAGCCTGTCCTTTGACTACACATGCTTATTATGATTTTTAGTAATGTTTAGAGTAATCTGAGTATTTAGGAAAGATTAGAATGGATTTGGAGAAGATAAGAGTCTAGAAAGAGTTTAAGAGATTACTAAGAGATCATGGAGACTAAAGACTAAGAGAAAGACTCAAATGAATTGCTTAATCTTATTAATGAGTGAGGTTACATATTTATATGAAGACATAAGTAGGGTTTTCGTAAACAAGAGGATAAGGTAAGCATGTGGAGTCAATGACCATTTCAAAACCATCCAATGATGTGAGCTGCGCGTGTGAGCCTTCCTTAGCTGGCTCATGCCTTTTGCTTTTGCTTTTCCAGCTGTGCCAGCCTGTCCAAGACTCCCTTATCCTTTCAACGGTCTGATCCATCCCACAAAGGCTAAGGTAACTTCTCCTCTTTCACTTAAGTAACTCGGATAACTTATGGTAAGGTTTGGTTGAGCTTTGGTCGATCCTATCTTGTACGGACTGTACGGCCATGTACGGCCTTGTACGGACTGGCTGATCTCAAAGCTCCCAAACCTTCCTATCCTTTCTCCTCTTCATTCTACTTAACCCTCATCTTCATTCTTCACTTAACACTCCTCATTTCTACACTCCCCCTCAAGCTTAGCTTTGTGAAAGTCTAAGCTTGGACAGCCATGAGATCTTCCTCATTAAAAACCTCACTAAGGAAAACCCATTGGGACAAAACCTTAATGAGGGAAAAAGAGTAAAGATCTCACAGCTAAGGGGATCAGCTCCTTCTCTTCCCAAGATCTATGAGTCCCAATCTGATGTGAATGGACTCCATAGTCTTTTGTCTCGCAGCCTTGGTGAACACATCAGCCAACTGATCTTCACTTCTTGTGTAGCAAGGTAAGATCACTCCAAGCACAATCATCTGTCTTACTTTGTGGCAATCAACCTCAATGTGCTTGGTTCTCTCATGGAACACCGAGTTGGATGCAATGTGAATGGCAGCTTGATTGTCACAATGCATTGTCATTGGAGTGGCTTGTTCAATCTCCAAGTGCTTCAAGATGCCTTTGATCCACACCAACTCGTTTGTCAGCTTCAGCATGGCTCTATACTCAGCTTCAGCACTTGAACATGACACCACCTTCTGCTTCTTGCTCTTCCAAGTCACCAAGTTGCCTCCAATGAATGTGCAATAGCCGGTAGTTGATCTCCTGTCAGCTCTATCTCCTGCCCAATCAGCATCACAATAGCCCACCACTTCTGTGCTTCCATTGCACCCCATCCAAACTCCTTGATCCGGCGAGCCATTCAGATACATCAGCAGCCTCTCCACCATACGCCAATGATGTTCCTTGGGAAGCTGCATATGTTGACTCACCTGATTTACAGCAAAGCATATATCAGGCCTTGTGATGGTAAGATAAATCAATTTGCCAACAAGTTTTCTATAGAGTTTAGGATCATGAAATGGCTTGCTGTCTTCAATCTCCCCCTCTCTTGGTACTTTGTAGCCATCCTCCATTGGCATCCTTGCTGTCTTGCCTCCATAAGCACCTGCACCTTTCAAAAGATCAAGTGTATACTTCCTTTGGGACATGAACAATCCTTCCTTGGATCTACAAATCTCAATTCCAAGGAAGTATTTCATTTCTCCCAAGTCTTTTATCTCAAACATAGACTTTAGAAACTCCTTGGTTGCTTTAATACCTTCCTTATCACTCCCTGTGATAATGATATCATCCACATACACAAGGAGAGCAACCATACCTGAGGGAGTAGTGAGGGTAAAGAGAGTGTGGTCTAGTTCTGACTTCTTAAAGCCTCGGCCGTTTAGAGTTGTGCTCAACTTGTTGTACCAAGCTCTTGGTGATTGCTTCAACCCATAGATAGCCTTCTTCAGCCTCAGTACATTCCCTCTCTTCACTAGATGTTCAAGACCTGGTGGAGGATATGAGGTTTTCAGAATACCAGTACTTGAGTGATGTAAGAACAGATGAGAGAGTTGTGTATGAAGAATAGAAAAGAGATTAAGAGAATCAAAGAGAGTATGGGTGAAGTCTAAGAGATTAATGGAGAGTATAAGAGACTGAGAGACTTAGAAACGAGATTAGGAGACTTAGTAGCCAGAGAATAAGATTCAAGAACAAGTTTATGAAGAAGAGAGACTCTCTCAGCTTACATCACCAAATCGCATACAAGAGGCTTTTATATGCCTTTACATGTCACAAAGACTTAACCTAAATCCTAAGGACAAGAATACAAGATAGATTGAATGGCTAGGATGAGAGAAGAATGGTCTTTGATGTTCTGGTGATAGCTGGCGACTTTAGACTGAATGGAGAGCTCAGATCGCTTCATTTGAATGAAGGGAGGAGATTGGTCTTGCTGTAAAGGTAAAGCACCTTTACCTTTCCAGCTTTGCACATACAGCTCACTCTGATCCCTTTGGTATATTCCCTTTCCCTCTCATACTTCAACGGTCACTATAGGAAAGGATAGAATCAGAGTAAACCGCCCTCACATTGCACATCTTGATTTGGGCTGAACCGGATGACTTGGGCGTGTGGAGTGGCCGTACGGTTGATGGTACGGACCTCCTGTCCGTACCACTATCCCTAACTATGCACATTGCCTTATCTCCTTCTTGACTGATCCCAAACACCTTCATGATTCACCCTAGACCGTACAAGGCCGTACTGAACGCCCTATCTTTGCACCACACTTCCATCTTCTCTCTAACTCCTTCACAGCCTTCACATGATCAGTCTAAGTCTTTCCTAGACTTAACTTCACAAGATAACTACTTCAGAACACCTCTGAAGCTTCATTGAACTCTTCTGGACATCTTCTAGAGCTTGCCCTATTGTTGTACAAGCTCTATCTTCTCTTCAGTTCAACACTCCCCCTCAAGCTTGACTTTAGGAGATCCTAAGCCAAGCTTGGAACTCTGAAGAGTCTCCCTCATTAAAAACCTTACAAGGAAAACCCATTGGGACAAAACCTTGCAAGGGAAAAAGAGTAGAGCTCTCCAAAGCCTAGGGATTGGCCAGTGAACTCTTGTGACTTAGAACCAGTGTGGTTGGACACAAGAAGTTCTGGATCACGGCCTAAACTGGTGCAGCAACTCCACAAGACTTTGCGCACTCAACAACTCAGCTTCACCTCTTCATGGAACTGGTTTGAGGTCTCCCCCTCTCAACTGACTTCACAGCCTTCTTAGAGAAGCTAGGACACGACCAGATCATCTTCACAACACTAGTGAGGCTGATCAACACTTCACACACGGCTTGCCCTCTTCATAGAACTGGTTTGGATCTCCCCCTCTCAACCGACTTCACAGCCTTCTTAGAGAAGCTAGGAAATGACCAGGTTCTTCTTTGATGAGGCTTAAGGACTTGTACCTGATACATTATCCCAAAGGTGCATCAGTACTTATCAAGAAACATCACACAATCCATTCAATCATTTTAAGTATCATTTCTAGACTTTAGAATTGAAATGATGAATGTATTGAATTGAATTGAGCTTAGGACACTTCCCTTTTGTTTAGATGAGTTCCCACTCGGCCATTGCACCATCTCCATGGCATCACCAGCTTCTTGGAAAGGCAGAATGGATTCATCAGCTTCTCATCAATCACTTCACCATAGAAGCCGCTTTGATCAGTTCACCTTCACCCTTAGACTGCCTAGAATAACTCCGGCTGATGATCCTTTGTAGGAGCCTTTGCAAAGACTTGTTACTGACCATGGATCATATGCATTAAGACTCCCCCTCAAGCTTAGAACCGAGACTAGAAGGTGCTAAGCTTGTGATGATCATATGCATCCCCATGGTCTTATAACTATCAGTCTTTCATGATAGCTTTCTTCTTGTGAGTTAACTCTCTTCCTTATCTAGGAACTAGGGTGTTTGAATCACCATAGAGAGACTCACAAGACACACTTCTCATTGCATAATGACCCATGCTACACTTCCTGTAGTCTTTGGACTGGATATGTCCAATGGTATTATGCAATGGCCATCTCTCATTGCATAATCAATCACACTACACTTCCTGTAGATTATGGACTAACATGTCCTAGTGATGATATGCAATGGCACAAGACCTTTGTCTCTACATTCTTGGCTGTTGGCGAGTTACATGTATCACTTTCCTTGTGTACCTAACACCACCACAACTCAATGCAAGATCAGATCATCCCATTGGGATCAAACCAAGATAATTCATCCTGTTTGATCACCAATGCCACAGCAATATATAAACCTTGAAACAAGCCAATCAATCAAGGCAAGAACAAGCAGATTTCAATCTCTAAAATGACAATGCAAGCTTTACCAATACATTGACAATTTAGGCTAGTTTTTAAATGCATCAATTCATGAATGCACAATTCTAAAGCATTAACTATATGAATGCAACAGGTTCAATCCATGAGACATATTAAAGCTATGCACAACAGTTTCAATCAAAACCAATGATGCAAGCAACTTAGACAACTTCTAATTGATGCTAGACTTTCATTGATGGATTAAACATAGGCATTAGCATCAGTACACACTCGGATTGAACTTAGACAATATGAGACATGCTTATGTATGCAAAACAGCTTTTCAAACATGATGCAAGCAGTAGAGACATTCTACTCAATTCTACAACACATTCATGATGATTCAAGCTATGGCAACACACAAGACAAGAGATTCTGGGACTCTAGACACCACTCACAGCACAATAAATAAAGACACAAGCTCTTATTAAGGGTTAGGAGGTTTGCTTACAAACAAGAGATCCGAGCTGATCTCTTGAACCTCCATGGGCACGGTTCACTTGAACTTGGCAGGTTTGAGGCTTGGATTCAGTATCCAACACCTCTCCTTGGTGTGCCCATCCCTCTTGCAATGCTCACACTTCAGGCCTCTCCTATCCCCCTTCTTGTAAGGCGCCTTGTTGGGCTGAGAGCTTCTTTCAGCTTGAGAAGCAAAGGAGAGTGTTTCCTTTGTTCCAAACAACCCAATTGATCCCTCCTCCTTTTGGACTTGGGAACACACTTCTTCAAGTGTTGGGAGCTTCTCAGACCTCAAGATATGTTGAATCAAGGCGCTGTAGGCAGGGCTGAGGGTGAGTAATAGGCCAAACACCTTGTCTTGCTCCCTTCTTTCAATCAACACCTCCGGATCAACAGATTGGGGTCTAAGCATCTCTAGCTCAGACCAAAGGGCTCTGAACTTGCCTAGATGCGCAGTGAACTCCTCATCTTCTTGGGATAGGATGTTGATGGACTTCTTGATCTCAAATACTCGGCTGATGTTGGAGATGTTCCCATATATCTTGTTAAGTGTACTCCAAAGGTCTTTAGCACTCTCACAGTATGAGTATGCTTCAAGGATGGATGGAGACAGTGAGCTATGGAGAATGGATAAGACCTTGAGGTCTTCTTGTTCCCACTTCTCCTCAGATACAGATTTGGAACCGGATTCACCATCTGCTGAGCTTTCATTTGAACCGGCAGCCTTGGAGAGCTTTGGAGCATCCGTGAGACAATGGCTCCATAAGCCTCTCCCTCCTAGAGCTGTCTTCACCAGGCGTGACCAGAGAAGGTAGTTGGGACCATTGAGAGTAACAGCAATGACAATGGTTCTTTTGGACTCCATGTTGAAGCTGGATGAACAAGACTGTCAAAGAACTCTTCAAGGCAGAAGCTTGGGACAAGGTGAGCTGAATCTTCAAGGGCGTGAGCTTGGGAGCTTGTGGATGTAGCGGAAGTCTTCACCAGGAGTCTGAGCAACCTGGTTCTGATACCATATGAGGTTTTCAGAATACCAGTACTTGAGTGATGTAAGAACAGATGAGAGAGTTGTGTATGAAGAATAGAAAAGAGATTAAGAGAATCAAAGAGAGTATGGGTGAAGTCTAAGAGATTAATGGAGAGTATAAGAGACTGAGAGACTTAGAAACGAGATTAGGAGACTTAGTAGCCAGAGAATAAGATTCAAGAACAAGTTTATGAAGAAGAGAGACTCTCTCAGCTTACATCACCAAATCGCATACAAGAGGCTTTTATATGCCTTTACATGTCACAAAGACTTAACCTAAATCCTAAGGACAAGAATACAAGATAGATTGAATGGCTAGGATGAGAGAAGAATGGTCTTTGATGTTCTGGTGATAGCTGGCGACTTTAGACTGAATGGAGAGCTCAGATCGCTTCATTTGAATGAAGGGAGGAGATTGGTCTTGCTGTAAAGGTAAAGCACCTTTACCTTTCCAGCTTTGCACATACAGCTCACTCTGATCCCTTTGGTATATTCCCTTTCCCTCTCATACTTCAACGGTCACTATAGGAAAGGATAGAATCAGAGTAAACCGCCCTCACATTGCACATCTTGATTTGGGCTGAACCGGATGACTTGGGCGTGTGGAGTGGCCGTACGGTTGATGGTACGGACCTCCTGTCCGTACCACTATCCCTAACTATGCACATTGCCTTATCTCCTTCTTGACTGATCCCAAACACCTTCATGATTCACCCTAGACCGTACAAGGCCGTACTGAACGCCCTATCTTTGCACCACACTTCCATCTTCTCTCTAACTCCTTCACAGCCTTCACATGATCAGTCTAAGTCTTTCCTAGACTTAACTTCACAAGATAACTACTTCAGAACACCTCTGAAGCTTCATTGAACTCTTCTGGACATCTTCTAGAGCTTGCCCTATTGTTGTACAAGCTCTATCTTCTCTTCAGTTCAACAGAGGATACATGTAGACTTCATCCTCAAGTTCTCCTTGTAAGAATGCATTCTTCACATCCATTTGCCACAATCCCCATCCAAGGTTAACCGCCAAGCTTAGTACAATTCTAATGGTATGTAACTTGGCTACTGGTGCAAATGTCTCAATGTAATCCTCTCCATATGTCTGAGTGAACCCTCTTGCTACTAATCTAGTCTTCTTCCTCTCAATCTGCCCATCAGCCTTGTATTTAATTGTGAAGATCCATCTACTAGATACTGCCTTCTTCCCTTTTGGTAGTTCACTCTCATACCATGTATCATTCTTTATCATAGCTCCTGCCTCAGCTCCTACTGATTCCTTCCATTCCTTATCCTCCATTGCCTCTTCATAGCTTCTTGGAATGTGATTCTCATCTAAGTTTACCATGAATGCACAATGTGCTTCTGGATATTGAGCAAAAGAACACACGGCCTGAGTAGGATGCTTCACAGCTTGGGCATTGTAGTACACTCTTGTGTTTACCCAACTGGAAGGATCCTTTCTCAGCCTTGTACTCCTTCTCAACACTGGCCCTTCTTGCGCCGGCAACTCCATGTCTTGTACTTCTTCTTGTGTACTAGTTTCAGATGTTTCTTCTCTTGGCTGACTTGCTTCAGCTCCTTCATCCCTTAGCTGACTTGATTCAGCTCCTTCTTGTTGATCATTTGACTCCACAGCTTGATCATGAGAATCAGAACTCTCTTCATGACTTTGAGTTTGAGTTTCTGTTCCATTCCCCCCCTCATGCTCAAGATTGGACGTCTGATGATCCGGTATTGGTGTAGTGCCTCTCACTTCTTGCTGTTCTTGATCCATCTTGATTCCAAGTCCTTCTAGTATTATCCTCAAGGTTGCAGCTCTATCCGAAGTGAGATCTTTCAAGTCTTCTTGAATCTGCTCCTCATAATATCCTTTTTCTTCCACAAACTTCACTTCTCTAGATACTAACACTCTCCTTGTGTTAGGATCATAGCACTTGTATCCTTTCTGACTTGATGAGTATCCAATAAACATTGCCTTGGAGCTCCTAGCTTCAAGCTTGTTTCTTAATTCTCCCGGTACCATCACAAAACACAAACACCCAAAGATCTTCATATGTTCCAATGAGGGCTTGTACTGGTTCAATACCTCAAATGGTGATAACCCTTGCAGAATCAGAGTTGGTGTTCTGTTGATGAGATAACAAGCTGTAGTGACCGCATCACTCCAGAACTTCTTAGGGACATTGGATTGAAACATCATGGACCTGGCCACTTCCATCAGATGCCTATTCTTTCTCTCAGCCACACCATTCTGTTGTGGAGTATAGGGACAGCTTGTCTGATGTAGAATTCCATGCTGAGATAGGTGGAGCTTGAATGCTTGTCCCGTGTACTCTCCTCCATTATCTGACCTGAAAATCTTTATCTTGGCATTATAATGGTTAGTCACATAGGATTGAAAGTTCTTAAATGCATCAAGTACCCTATCTTTGGTTGGAATTAAAGTTAACCAGGTGTATTTGGATTTTTCATCAATGAAAGTTACATAATACTTTTGATTGTCTCTAGATAAGCAAGGAGCAGTCCAAACATCAGAATGAATCAAATCAAAACACTTCTCATAAACAGTAGTTGATTTAGTAAAGACAGTCTTACAATGCTTGCCTAAAATGCAAGCTTCACAATCATTATTCTCAAAGGAAACACCTGGCAACATCAGTTTTAAAGCCTTATTATGAGGGTGTCCTAATCTAGCATGCCACAATGCATTTTTACTTAAACTAGAACCAGAAACAGAAGTAAACGAGCAGCTATAACTAGAAACAGGAGCAAGATCTTCAAGTAAATACAATTCTCCTTTAGTCACTCCCTTTCCAATCATCTTGCTGCTTTTAATATCCTGAAACTTCACATCATTAGGACTGAATATGACATTGCATTGCAAATCAGTAGCACATTTCTTAACAGATAACAGGTTTGAAGTAAATTCAGGCATATAAAAGGCTTTAGTTTCCTTATCAAACAGTTTAAGACTTCCTATTCCTCTAATAGGTATCTTATCTCCATTGGCTATCATCACATTACCATTCATTGGTACAATGTTTTTAATCAAACTAGTGTCACTTATCATATGATGAGATGCACCAGAATCCACTACCAATGGCTTAATGGTATGTGAACTAGCAATATGAGCAAGGATACTAGATGGTTTGAATGCATGATCATTTCTAGCAAAACTAGCCGTTCTAGATTGGTTTATCATATCTATCACACTTTCATGCATCCTATCAGTTCTAGTTAGATTCTCATCACTCTCTATTGCCCTAGCACCAAAGGAATACCCAAAAGTGTTACCATTCTCCTTGAAGAGCTTAATGAGAGCATCCAGGTCGGATTTCCTCAGATACTCTTGATCATGGTTCCCACGGTTGCTTGGGGCTCCAGTGTAGGCTACAAGAGACTTCCCATCACCTGCTTCACGTCCATCTATCTCCTTCCCTTTGCTGGTACCTGCTCCACTTGCGCTTGCTCCATCTGAGACATTAGCCCTTGCCTCTCTGTCCTTCATAAACTTTGCCGGCTTGAGATGGGGATGGAGTATCCAGCATTGGCTCTTCTTGTGGCCATGCTTCTTGCAGTGATCACAGTTCCCATTGAACCTCCTCTCATCATACTTCCCATGCGCAGCCTTGTGTGCTTGTGGAGCTTCCCCTCCTTCCTCTTGAGTTGCTTGATTCACAAGAGATAGCTCTCCTTTCTTCCCAAACAACCCAATGGAGCCTTGTTCCTTCTGAATCCTTGCACACACTTCTTCAAGATCAGGTAGTGTGTCCTCTCTAAGCAAGTGTTGGATGAGCCCATTGTAAGCCGGATTCATGGTGAGGAGTAGCCCAAAGACCTTGTCTTGCTCTCTCCTTTTGTTGAGCTCTTCTGCGTCTGTAGTGCTTGGCCTTAACATCTCCAGCTCGGACCAGAGTGTTCTGAACCTCCCTAGATGCTTGGTGAACTCCATATCCTCTTGTACCAAGTTGTTTATAGCCTGCTTCACCTCAAACACACGGCTCAGGTTTGATGTATTCCCATACACCTTCTTCAAAGTATCCCACAGCTCTTTAGCAGATTCACAGTAGCTGTATGCATCTAGAATCGCCGGCTCAAGTGAAGCATGCAGCACTGACATCACCAACATGTCCTCCTGATGCCACTTCTCTTCCGCTTTGCTTGCGGCTTCTCCTTCAGTTTCTCCTTGGGTGATGAGCTTTGGAGCTTCTCCTGGCGTGATGTGCTTCCAAAGCCCTTTGCTTCCCACCGTGGTTCTCACCATCCGAGACCACACCAAGTAGTTGGTTCCCTTGAAGCAAACCGCTACCTTCATGTTCATGTTCATACCACTCTCCATGATGAACTAAGGCTTCTCTAGACTTCACAAACTGGATCTTGAGTTAGAAGACTTGTAAGAACACACACTGCCTCGGTCTTCAACCTCACAGCTTCAACAACACACTAAAAACTCGTCTTTGAACTCGGACAATACCCAGAACCTCCCAAGAACACAAGAACCCCAACCAAACTCTTTAAAGGTTCTATCTTGAAACCTCAAAGAGTCAACCACGAACTCAGGTTCTCACGAACCTGGCTCTGATACCATATGATTTTTAGTAATGTTTAGAGTAATCTGAGTATTTAGGAAAGATTAGAATGGATTTGGAGAAGATAAGAGTCTAGAAAGAGTTTAAGAGATTACTAAGAGATCATGGAGACTAAAGACTAAGAGAAAGACTCAAATGAATTGCTTAATCTTATTAATGAGTGAGGTTACATATTTATATGAAGACATAAGTAGGGTTTTCGTAAACAAGAGGATAAGGTAAGCATGTGGAGTCAATGACCATTTCAAAACCATCCAATGATGTGAGCTGCGCGTGTGAGCCTTCCTTAGCTGGCTCATGCCTTTTGCTTTTGCTTTTCCAGCTGTGCCAGCCTGTCCAAGACTCCCTTATCCTTTCAACGGTCTGATCCATCCCACAAAGGCTAAGGTAACTTCTCCTCTTTCACTTAAGTAACTCGGATAACTTATGGTAAGGTTTGGTTGAGCTTTGGTCGATCCTATCTTGTACGGACTGTACGGCCATGTACGGCCTTGTACGGACTGGCTGATCTCAAAGCTCCCAAACCTTCCTATCCTTTCTCCTCTTCATTCTACTTAACCCTCATCTTCATTCTTCACTTAACACTCCTCATTTCTACACTTATACATTTCGAAATTCCTTGTTGCTCTCTCTTTATATACTTGTAAACCCTCATCAGTATTAATTAATGGAGTTTTGAGTCTCTCTCTCTAGTCTCTCTCTTGTTCTTAATCTCTAATCTCTTTAATTCTCAGATTAAACTTAATCACTCTTTAAATCACAAAATCTAATATGGTATCAGAGCCAGGTTCCTTTAAAAGGAGAGAGTGATTTCGTTTTCTAAATGTCCTTGAGTGTTCTTGAGTGTTCTTGAGAGTTCTTGAGAGTTTGTCAAGAGCTAGATCCTTTAAAAGTCAAGTTGGTGTCTGTTGGTGTTTCTTTTGGAGAGTCAGCCTCAAGGGAGTCCCTTTAGGTGTTTGACAAGGTCAGAAGAGGGGTCTAGTTTGTGGTTAAGCTTGGCGTGTGAGATTAGAAGCATTTGGGGGAAGATCTAGGCTAAAGGTTGTTGCTTTAGGCTAAAGGTTGTTGCTTTAGGCTAAAGGAAATGGAGCTGCTTCAATCTGGTACAACAAGGCGTGAAGAGAAGAAAGAGAGAGGGAATGAGTGGGGGTGGTTCTCACAAATGAAAACAACTCTGAAAAGGTGTGGAGTTTGGAGAAACCATGAGAAGGAAGAGTCTTTGAAGGGTAAAGCTGCTGAGAAAGATCAGACAGCAAGAGAAACAAGTGGAGATTGCTTTAGTCTTGAAGAAAGTATACTGCTTGAGAAGATTGAAGATGTTTATGAGAACAAGATCAATCTTAGGAGAGTGTGTGAAGTCAAGAAGGTGATCAGTGAAGCTAAGCAAGGAAGAGAAGAGTTCAATAACCATGTGAGGAAGCTACAACACTTGTGGGTTGAACTACAAGGGTTGAGATCCCATGTGGATGGGGATGCTACACCAGAGCAAGAGATGGTCTTGAAGCTCTTGGCGAGCATGGAGTCATCATATGGGTGGCTGGTGGAGATGGTTCTAAGAGGGGAACAGCTTCCGGAAATGGAAGAGATCTGTGTGCTTATAAGAAGGGCGTATGAGATAATGAGAGATGATGAGAGGCTAACCATGAGTAGGAGTGAGAGCTCATGGAAGCCAAATGGGAGTAGGAGTGAGAGCTTCCAGAAGCTAACCATGAGTAGGAGTGAGGGCTCATGGAGGCTAACCGGGAGTAGGAGTGAGGGCTTCCGGAAGAGGAGGAGGTGCAGAATGCTATCCAAAGCTTATGTCAACATAGGAAAGGGTAGGAAGAGAGTTGTGGGAGAGTGTTCTTACTCAGCCTACATGGGGGAATCAGTAGAAGACAGTGGGGTGTTAAGAGAGCAGGAGAAAGGGAGTGGAGCTGATGATCGCATCACCAGGAAGGAATGGAGAGTGTTCATGGAACATGTACAAGCCTTAGCAGCAAGCAAGAAGCATGCTATACAATCCGGAGCTTCTAAACCCATGGTGATTGATTCTGGAGCAAGTCATCATATGATCAGTGATAGGAGGCTTATAAGTGAGATCAAGGCTGCAACAGGGAGTGTTAGGATAGCTAATGGTGCTATGATCCCAATAGAAGGAGTGGGAAAGCTCAGACTGTTTGAGAAGGACACGGCTGCCTTCTACATGCCTCAGTTCACTTCAAATCTATTATCTGTGAAGAAAGCTACCATTGATCTTGATTGTCAAGTAGTATTCAGACCTGATGAAGTTGAGTTTCAAGATTTGAAGACTGGGAGAGTCATTGGCAGAGGAGACAGCAAGAATCAGCTATACCACCTCGACTTGGCTAAGACCTCTAATCCCTTTGATTCTATTTGCTTGAGTAGTACTGCTGAGAAGATTGATAGTATTACTTGGCATGCTAGATTAGGACATCCTCATGCTCGTGCCATTGAATTGATAATCCCTAATATGTCATTCAATCACTTGGATTGTGAAGCATGCATATTAGGAAAGCATTGTAGGACTGTTTTCCCAACATCTAAGACTACTTATGAGCATTGCTTTGATCTAGTTCACTCGGATGTGTGGACCGCTCCATGCATGTCTAGAGACAGCCATAAATACTTTGTAACATTCATTGATGAGAAGTCTAAGTATACATGGCTCACATTGCTTCCATCTAAAGATAAGGTGCTAGAAGCGTTTATGAACTTCCAAGCATATGTATCTAATCAATACAATGCTACTGTGAAGGTACTGAGATCAGACAATGGAGGTGAATACATCAGCAATGCCTTCAAGAGTCATCTAGCCAAGCATGGGATTGTGCATCAGACCAGTTGTCCCTACACACCACAGCAGAATGGTGTAGCTGAGAGGAAGAATAGGCACTTGATGGAGGTTGCTAGGTCGATGATGTTTCATGCAAATGTCCCAAAACGTTTTTGGGGAGATGCTGTACAGACTGCTTGCTATCTCATCAACCGGATCCCAACCAAGATACTGAAGAATCTGTCTCCATTTGAGGTGCTGAATAAGAGCAAGCCTTTTATTGATCACCTACGGGTATTTGGGTGTGTATGCTATGTCATGAGTCCAGGAGAACAGAGAAACAAGCTGGAGGCAAAGAGCACTAAGGCTATGTTCATTGGATACTCTATCACTCAGAAGGGATACAAGTGCTATGATCCTGAAGCAAGGAGAGTGATGGTATCTAGAGAAGTGAAGTTTATTGAATCAAAAGGGTATTATGAAGAAAAGGAGTGGGAAAATCTGAAGGATTTGTCTCAAGCTCCATCTGATAGAGCAACAACACTGAGGGTGCTGTTGGAGAAGCTAGGGATAGGGTTATCCCAGGATCAGGAATCTGGAAGAAGAGAGTCTTCCAATCCGACTAGTGAAGCTGAAAGAACAACTCCTCTTGATCATGAGAGGGGGAATGGAACTGAATCTCATGAGCAAGTGCATAATCAAGATTCAGGCCAGCATAATCAAGAGGTGACACAGGAAGTAGAGAGTGGTGCTCAGTCTAGTGGAGATGGGCAAAGAGAGTCTAATGGCTCAGATGAGAGTGGTACTCAGTCTAGTGGAGATTGGGAAGTGGATCCTGATGGGTCAAATGAGAGTGGTGCTCAATCAAGTGAAGATGGGCAAGAGCCACAAGAAGAACAAGTTCAGGAGCTGAGGAGGAGCACAAGGGTGAAGAGAGATGCTTCCAACTGGGTAAACACGAGAGTGTACTACAATGCCCAGGCTGTGGAGCATCCTTCTCAAGCTATGTGTTCCTTTGCAGAGTTTCCAGACGAGCATATAGCCTTCACAGTAAGCTTGGATGAGAGCTATATTCCAAGGACATATGAAGAAGCTATGGCTTTAAAGGAGTGGAGAGATTCAGTTGCTGATGAGTCCGGAGCCATGATTAAGAATGAAACATGGTATGAGAGTGAGCTGCCTAAAGGGAAGAAGGCAGTGACTAGTAAATGGGTGTTCACAATCAAGTTTCATCCTGATGGAAGAATAGAGAGGCGCAAGTCTAGGTTGGTGGCAAGAGGATTTACTCAGACATATGGTGAGGACTATGTTGAGACCTTTGCTCCTGTGGCTAAACTTCATACTATCAGGATTGTATTATCTTTAGCTGTGAATCTTGAGTGGGATTTGTGGCAAATGGATGTGAAGAATGCATTCCTTCAAGGAGAGTTGGAAGATGAAGTATACATGCATCCACCACCAGGTCTTGAACATCTAGTAAAGAAGGGTAATGTGTTGAGGTTGAGGAAAGCTATCTATGGTCTCAAGCAGTCTCCAAGGGCGTGGTACAACAAGTTGAGTACTACACTGAATGGGAGAGGGTTCAGAAAGTCAGAATTGGATCACACTCTCTTTACCCTAACCACCTCATCTGGTATTGTGGTATTACTTGTGTATGTGGATGATATCATCATCACAGGCAGTGATAAGGAAGGCATCAAGGCTACAAAGGAGTATCTCAAGGCAAGCTTTGAGATTAAAGACTTGGGGGAAATGAAGTATTTTCTTGGGATTGAGATATGCAGATCAAAGGAAGGATTGTTCATGTCTCAAAGGAAGTATGTGATTGATCTATTGAAGGGAGCAGATGCCTATGGAGGAAAGACAGCCAAGATGCCAATGGAGGATGGGTACAAGGTTCCACGTGAGGGGGAGATTGAGGATAGCAAGCCATTCCATGATCCTAAGCTGTATAGGAAGCTAGTGGGGAAGTTGATTTATCTTACCATTACTAGACCTGATGTATGCTTTGCGGTGAATCAAGTCAGTCAACACATGCAAGTTCCTAAGGAGCACCACTGGCGGATGGTGGAAAGGATCTTGATGTATCTGAATGGAACTACTGGTCTTGGAGTATGGATGGGATGTAACAAGAGTACTGAGGTTGTAGGCTACTGTGATGCGGATTGGGCTGGTGATAGAGCAGATAGAAGATCAACCACAGGCTATTGTACATTCATTGGTGGTAACTTGGTCACTTGGAAGAGTAAGAAGCAGAAGGTAGTGTCTTGTTCCAGTGCTGAGGCCGAGTATAGAGCAATGCTGAAGCTTACAAATGAGCTAGTGTGGATAAAAGGGATTTTGAAGCATCTGGAGATTATTCAAGCAACGCCAATGACAATGCATTGTGATAATCAAGCAGCTATCCACATTGCATCTAACTCTGTGTTCCATGAGAGAACAAAGCACATTGAGGTTGATTGTCACAAGGTGAGGCAGATGATGATTCTTGGGGTGATTCTACCTTGTTATACTCGGAGTGAGGATCAGTTAGCAGATGTGTTCACAAAGGCAGCAAGGCAAAGGACAATGGAGTCCATACACATCAGGTTAGGACTCATTGATCTCTCGCCTAAGGGCTAGTCTATACACTCTCCTGATCATGTGATCTCTACTCTTTTTCCTCATTAAGGTTTTGTCCCAATGGGTTTTCCTTAATGAGGTTTTAATGAGGGAGATCTCATGGTCCTTCCAAGCTTGACTTGTTCCACATGGTCAAGCTTGAGGGGGAGTGTTGAGATGAGAGAATAAAGAGTTGATATATTGAGAGAGGGAGAGAGTTGGAGTAGACAGTAACTTTGGAGTTTTACTGTGGTAACTTTAGTTTAACCACAGTAACAACTTGGGAAGTTATCTGATGGCATGAGAAGGTAACTTAGTGAAGGGAAGAGAGTAAACTCGACCAAAGAGGATAAGGAAGGATAAGGGAGCCTTTGACAGCCTGTATGATGCTGGAAAGGAGAGGATGCTTTTCTACTAGTGCAAGCATGTGAGAAAGCACAGCCAAGTGATTCAAAAGGAGTTCCAGCCTGTCCTTTGACTACACATGCTTATACATTTCGAAATTCCTTGTTGCTCTCTCTTTATATACTTGTAAACCCTCATCAGTATTAATTAATGGAGTTTTGAGTCTCTCTCTCTAGTCTCTCTCTTGTTCTTAATCTCTAATCTCTTTAATTCTCAGATTAAACTTAATCACTCTTTAAATCACAAAATCTAATAGTTATCCTACTTTCAAATCAGGTGATTCCAGTTTCCCAGTTTGGGAATAGCACAGCTTCTTCGTCGTTCCAATGAAACCAGGTGAAACTCTTTGTAAGAAGCTTGATTTGGATACATAAAGTGGTGGAGAATGACCAGGATGTTGAATAAATCTCATAGGAGTTGGGATGAAGAAGTTATCCCACTTTCAAATCAGGTGATTCCAGTTTCCCAGTTTGGGAATAGCACAGCTTCATCGTCGTTCCAGTCAAACCAGGATGAATCACTTTGTGAGAAGCTTGATTTGGATACATAAAGTGGTGGAGAATCACCAGGAAGTAGAATAAATCTCATAGGAGTTGGGATGAAGAAGTTATCCCACTTTCAAATCAGGTGATTCTAGTTTCCCAGTTTGGGAATAGCACAGCTTCATCGTTGTTCCAATCAAACCAGGATGAATCACTTTGTGAGAAGCTTGATTTGGATACATAAAGTGGTGGAGAATCACCAGGAAGTTGAATAAATCTCATAGGAGTTGGGATGAAGAAGTTATCCCACTTTCAAATCAGGTGATTCCAGTTTCCCAGTTTGGGAATAGCACAGCTTCTTCGTCGTTCCAATCAAACCAGGATGAATCACTTTGTGAGAAGCTTGATTTGAATACATAAAGTGGTGGAGAATCACCAGGAAGTTGAATAAATCTCATAGGAGTTGGCGTGAAGAAGTTATCCCACTTTCAAATCAGGTGATTCCAGTTTCCCAGTTTGGGAATAGCACAGCTTCATCGTCGTTCCAGTCAAACCAGGATGAATCACTTTGTGAGAAGCTTGATTTGGATACAAAAAGTGGTGGAGAATGACCAGGAAATTGAATAAATCTCATAGGAGTTGGGATGAAGAAGTTATCCCAATTTCAAATCAGGTGATTCCAGTTTCCCAGTTTGGGAATAGCACAGCTTCTTCGTCGTTCCAATCAAACCAGGATGAATCACTTTGTGAGAAGCTTGATTTGGATACATAAAGTGGTGGAGAATCACCAGGAAGTTGAATAAATCTCATAGGAGTTGGCATGAAGAAGTTACCCCACTTTCAAATCAGGTGATTCCAGTTTCCCTGTTTGGGAATAGCACAGCTTCATCTTCGTTCCCATCAAACCAGGATGATTCACTTTGTGAGAAGCTTGATTTAGATACATAAAGTTGTGGAGAATCACCAGGAAGTTGAATAAATCTCATAGGACTTGGCGAAAAGAAGTTATCCCACTTTCAAATCAGGTGATTCCAGTTTCCCAGTTTGGGAATAGGACAGCTTCTTTGTCCTTCCAATCAAACCAGGATGAATCACTTTGTGAGAAGCTTGATTTGAATACATAAAGTGGTGGAGAATCACCAGGAAGTTGAATAAATCTCATAGGAGTTGGCGTGAAGAAGTTATCCCACTTTCAAATCAGGTGATTCCAGTTTCCCAGTTTGGGAATAGCACAGCTTCATCGTCGTTCCAGTCAAACCAGGATGAATCACTTTGTGAGAAGCTTGATTTGGATACAAAAAGTGGTGGAGAATGACCAGGAAGTTGAATAAATCTCATAGGAGTTGGGATGAAGAAGTTATCCCAATTTCAAATCAGGTGATTCCAGTTTCCCAGTTTGGGAATAGCACAGCTTCTTCGTCGTTCCAATCAAACCAGGATGAATCACTTTGTGAGAAGCTTGATTTGAATACATAAAGTGGTGGAGAATCACCAGGAAGTTGAATAAATCTCATAGGAGTTGGCGTGAAGAAGTTATCCCACTTTCAAATCAGGTGATTCCAGTTTCCCAGTTTGGGAATAGCACCGCTTCATCGTCGTTCCAGTCAAACCAGGATGAATCACTTTGTGAGAAGCTTGATTTGGATACAAAAAGTGGTGGAGAATGACCAGGAAATTGAATAAATCTCATAGGAGTTGGGATGAAGAAGTTATCCCAATTTCAAATCAGGTGATTCCAGTTTCCCAGTTTGGGAATAGCACAGCTTCTTCGTCGTTCCAATCAAACCAGGATGAATCACTTTGTGAGAAGCTTGATTTGGATACATAAAGTGGTGGAGAATCACCAGGAAGTTGAATAAATCTCATAGGAGTTGGCATGAAGAAGTTACCCCACTTTCAAATCAGGTGATTCCAGTTTTCCAGTTTGGGAATAGCACAGCTTCATCGTCGTTCCAGTCAAACCAGGATGAATCACTTTGTGAGAAGCTTGATTTGGATACATAAAGTGGTGGAGAATGACCAGGAAGTTGAATAAATCTCATAGGAGTTGGCGAAAAAAGTTATCCCACTTTCAAATCAGGTGATTCCAGTTTCCCAGTTTGGGAATAGCACAGCTTCTTCGTCGTTCCAATCAAACCAGGATGAATCTCTTTGTAAGAAGCTTGATTTGGATACATAAAGGTGTGGAGAATCACCAGGAAGTTGAATAAATCTCTTAGGAGTTGGGATGAAGAAGTTATCCTACTTTCAAATAAGGTGATTCCAGTTTCCCAGTTTGGGAATAGCACAGCTTCTTCGTCGTTCCAATCAAACCAGGATGAATCTCTTTGTAAGAAGCTTGATTTGGATACATAAAGTGGTGGAGAATCACCAGGAAGTAGAATAAATCTCATAGGAGTTGGGATGAAGAAGTTATCCTACTTTCAAATCAGGTGATTCCAGTTTCCCAGTTTGGGAATAGCACAGCTTCTTCGTCGTTCCAATGAAACCAGGTGAAACTCTTTGTAAGAAGCTTGATTTGGATACATAAAGTGGTGGAGAATGACCAGGATGTTTAATAAATCTCATAGGAGTTGGGATGAAGAAGTTATCCCACTTTCAAATCAGGTGATTCCAGTTTCCCAGTTTGGGAATAGCACAGCTTCATCGTCGTTCCAGTCAAACCAGGATGAATCACTTTGTGAGAAGCTTGATTTGGATACATAAAGTGGTGGAGAATCACCAGGAAGTAGAATAAATCTCATAGGAGTTGGGATGAAGAAGTTATCCCACTTTCAAATCAGGTGATTCTAGTTTCCCAGTTTGGGAATAGCACAGCTTCATCGTTGTTCCAATCAAACCAGGATGAATCACTTTGTGAGAAGCTTGGTTTGGATACATAAAGTGGTGGAGAATCACCAGGAAGTTGAATAAATCTCATAGGAGTTGGCATGAAGAAGTTACCCCACTTTCAAATCTGGTGATTCCAGTTTCCCAGTTTGGGAATAGCACAGCTTCATCGTCGTTCCAGTCAAACCAGGATGAATCACTTTGTGAGAAGCTTGATTTGGATACATAAAGTGGTGGAGAATGACCAGGAAGTTGAATAAATCTCATAGGAGTTGGCGAAAAGAAGTTATCCCACTTTCAAATCAGGTGATTCCAGTTTCCCAGTTTGGGAATAGGACAGCTTCTCTGTCGTTCCAATCAAACCAGGATGAATCACTTTGTGAGAAGCTTGATTTGGATACATAAAGTGGTGGAGAATCACCAGGAAGTTGAATAAATCTCATAGGAGTTGGCATGAAGAAGTTACCCCACTTTCAAATCAGGTGATTCCAGTTTCCCAGTTTGGGAATAGCACAGCTTCTTCGTCGTTCCAATGAAACCAGGATGAAACTCTTTGTAAGAAGCTTGATTTGGATACATAAAGTGGTGGAGAATGACCAGGATGTTGAATAAATCTCATAGGAGTTGGGATGAAGAAGTTATCCCACTTTCAAATCAGGTGATTCCAGTTTCCCAGTTTGGGAATAGCACAGCTATCACTTTTGAGTGATGTAAAAGATAATCTGAGTTTAGGTAAGAATAGAGAAGAGATTAGAGTAGATTTAAGAGATTAAGAGACTAATGGAGAATCATTGTGAAAAGTATAGAGAGATTGATTTGTTTAGAACTGTCTAACTTTCATTAATGAGATTAGGATACATTATATAGTGTGAGAGAGACTCTAGGGTTTCGACTACAAGCATGTAGAGTCAAAGGATAAGATAAGAATGCATTTGAACTATCCAATAGGAGTGACCGCGTGTGTGAGGCATCTTTGCTTTATGCCTTCTCCTTTCCAGCTAGAGACAGGCTGTCACACGCTCCTTCTTCCTTTGGTAACGGTCTGATCCTTCAGGTGAGTGATCAGTGCTTCTTCTTATCACGGTAAGTCACTCAAGTAACTCTTGACTTAACCGCAGCTGAGGTAAGTGTGTACGGCCAAGTAGTACGGCCTTGTACGGCCTTGCCTTGTACGGACACACCTTACCCAACCTTCTCCATTCCTCCTAAGCTCCTTCTTAACCTCTCAAGACTTCTCTTCAACACTCCCCCTCAAGCTTAGCTTTGTGAAAGTCTAAGCTTGGACAGCTATGAGATCTTCCTCATTAAAAACCTCACCAAGGAAAACCCATTGGGATAAAACCTTGATGAGGGAAAAAGAGTAAAGACCTCACAGCCAAAGGGGATCAGCTCCTTCTCTTCCCAAGATCAATGAGGCCCAACCTGATGTGAATGGACTCCATTGTCTTCTGTCTCGCAGCCTTAGTGAACACATCAGCCAACTGGTCTTCACTTCTTGTGTAGCATGGCAGGATGACTCCTAAGATGATCATCTGCCTCACCTTGTGACAATCCACTTCAATGTGCTTGGTCCTCTCATGGAACACCGAGTTGGAGGCAATGTGGATGGCAGCTTGGTTATCACAATGCATTGTCATTGGCGTGGCTTGATCAATCTCCAAGTGCTTCAAGATACCTTTGATCCACACCAGCTCGTTGGTAAGCTTCAGCATAGCTCTATACTCAGCCTCTGCACTTGAGCAAGACACCACCTTCTGCTTCTTACTCTTCCAAGTAACCAAGTTGCCTCCAATGAATGTGCAATAGCCTGTGGTTGATCTCCTGTCTGCTCTATCACCAGCCCAATCCGCATCACAGTATCCAACCACTTCAGTGCTCCCATTGCAGCCCATCCAAACTCCTTGATCAGGTGAGCCGTTGAGATACATCAAGATTCTCTCCACCATGCGCCAGTGATGCTCTTTAGGCACTTGCATGTGTTGACTCACCTGATTCACAGCAAAACAGATGTCAGGTCTAGTTATGGTAAGGTAAATCAATTTACCAACTAGTTTTCTATAGAGTTTAGGATCCTGATAAGGTTTGCTGTCTTCAATCTCCCCCTCTCGTGGGACTTTGTAGCCATCCTCCATAGGCATCCTTGCTGTCTTGCCTCCATAAGCACCTGCACCTTTCAAAAGATCAAGTGTATACTTCCTTTGGGACATGAACAAACCTTCCTTGGATCTACATATCTCAATTCCAAGAAAGTATTTCATTTCTCCCAAGTCTTTAATCTCAAACATGGATTTAAGGAACTCCTTGGTTGCTATGATACCCTCCTTATCACTTCCTGTGATAATGATATCATCAACATACACAAGGAGTGCAATCATACCTGAGGGAGTAGTGAGAGTGAAGAGGGTGTGGTCTAGTTCAGACTTCTTGAAACCTCGGCCATTCAGAGTAGTACTCAGCTTGTTGTACCAAGCTCTTGGTGATTGCTTCAGTCCATAGATAGCTTTCTTCAGTCTCAACACATTCCCTCTCTTCACTAAGTGTTCCAAGCCTGGAGGTGGATGCATATACACTTCATCCTCCAGCTCTCCTTGTAGAAATGCATTCTTCACATCCATTTGCCATAAGCCCCATCCAAGGTTCACAGCTAAGCTTAATACAATCCGGATTGTGTGTAGTTTAGCTACTGGCGCAAAGGTCTCAATGTAATCTTCTCCATAAGTTTGAGTGAAACCTCTTGCAACCAGTCTTGACTTCTTCCTCTCAACTGTTCCATCAGCCTTATACTTGATTGTGAAGATCCATCTACTAGTCACAGCCTTCTTCCCTTTTGGTAACTCACTCTCATACCATGTATCATTCTTGATCATAGCTCCTGCCTCAGCTCCAACTGATTCCTTCCATTCCTTATCCATTACTGCCTCTTCATAGCTTCTTGGAATGTAGTTCTCATCCAAGTTTACCATAAAGGCACAATGCTCTTCAGGGTATTGAGCAAAGGAGCACACAGCTTGAGAGGGATGCTCCACAGCTTGGGCATTGTAGTACACTCGCGTGTTTACCCAAGAGGAAGGATCCTTCCTCAGCCTTGTGCTTCTTCTCAATACAGGTTGTTCTTGTTCTTGAACCGGTTCATCTTGTGTACTCGGTTCTTGAACTCCACTCTGATGATGTTCTTCATCTTCTTGGCTTTGCTCACCTTGATTGTGTGAGACTGAAACACTCTCTTCTTCTTCTTCACTCAAGCCGGCTCCATCCTGACCATCTTCTTGAGTTTCAGATTCCCTTCCCCCCTCACGATCAAGGTGAGGTGACTGATTAGCTCCAACAGGGGCCGGAGAACTCTCATGTTGGTTCCTACTCCCCACATTTGGATCCTGGTTCATCGTGATACCTAGACCTTCCAAAATCAGTCTTAAAGCGCCTGCCTTATCTGATGTTAAATCCTTTAGCTCCTCTTGATTCTTTTCTTCATAGTATCCTCTTGCTTCTATGAACTTCACATCTCTAGAGACTAGGACTCTTCTAGTTGCTGGATCATAGCACTTGTATCCCTTTTGTGTTGTTGAGTAGCCAATGAACATAGCCTTAGTGCTCCTTGCATCTAACTTGTTTCTCAACTCTCCTGGTACCAACACAAAGCATAAACATCCAAATACTCTCAAGTAATCCACTGATGGCTTGTGCTTGTTTAGAACTTCAAATGGTGCTTGATCCTTCAACACCTTTGTGGGAATCCTGTTGATCAAATAACAAGCAGTAGCCACAGCATCACTCCAAAATCTCTTTGGAACGTTTGCTTGGAACATCAGTGACCTAGCAACCTCCATCAAGTGTCGGTTCTTCCTCTCAGCTACCCCATTCTGTTGTGGAGTATAGGGACAGCTTGTTTGATGCAAGATCCCATGATGCTCTAGATGACTCTTGAACGCATAGCTTGTGTACTCCCCTCCATTATCTGATCTAAAAATTTTGATCTTGGCATTATAATGGTTAGTCACATAAGCTTGAAAGTTCTTAAATGCATCTATCACTCTATCTTTTGATGGGATTAAAGTTAACCAGGTGTATTTAGATTTTTCATCAATGAATGTGACAAAGTACTTATGATTGTCTCTAGATATGCAAGGTGCAGTCCACACATCAGAATGAATAAGATCAAAGCACTTATCATAAACACTAGTAGAGTTTGGAAATACAGTTTTACAATGCTTGCCTAAAATGCATGCTTCACAATCCTTATTCTCAAATAAAACACCTGGTAACATCAAGTTCAAAGCTCTACCATGAGGATGTCCTAATCTAGCATGCCACAGAGCATTTTTATTTAAACTAGAAGCAGTAGTAAACGAGCAATTGTAATTGGAAACAGGATCAAGTTCTTCAAGCAAATACAACTCTCCTTTAGTGATTCCTTTTCCAATCAAGTGGCTGCTCTGTTGAACTGAAGAGAAGATAGAGCTTGTACAACAATAGGGCAAGCTCTAGAAGATGTCCAGAAGAGTTCAATGAAGCTTCAGAGGTGTTCTGAAGTAGTTATCTTGTGAAGTTAAGTCTAGGAAAGACTTAGACTGATCATGTGAAGGCTGTGAAGGAGTTAGAGAGAAGATGGAAGTGTGGTGCAAAGATAGGGCGTTCAGTACGGCCTTGTACGGTCTAGGGTGAATCATGAAGGTGTTTGGGATCAGTCAAGAAGGAGATAAGGCAATGTGCATAGTTAGGGATAGTGGTACGGACAGGAGGTCCGTACCATCAACCGTACGGCCACTCCACACGCCCAAGTCATCCGGTTCAGCCCAAATCAAGATGTGCAATGTGAGGGCGGTTTACTCTGATTCTATCCTTTCCTATAGTGACCGTTGAAGTATGAGAGGGAAAGGGAATATACCAAAGGGATCAGAGTGAGCTGTATGTGCAAAGCTGGAAAGGTAAAGGTGCTTTACCTTTACAGCAAGACCAATCTCCTCCCTTCATTCAAATGAAGCGATCTGAGCTCTCCATTCAGTCTAAAGTCGCCAGCTATCACCAGAACATCAAAGACCATTCTTCTCTCATCCTAGCCATTCAATCTATCTTGTATTCTTGTCCTTAGGATTTAGGTTAAGTCTTTGTGACATGTAAAGGCATATAAAAGCCTCTTGTATGCGATTTGGTGATGAAAGCTGAGAGAGTCTCTCTTCTTCATAAACTTGTTCTTATTCTCTGGTTACTAAGTCTCTTAATCTTGTCACTAAGTCTCTCTAATCTCTCATACACGTTCCTAGTCTCTCAGTCTCTCCCATACTCTCTTTGATTCTCTTAAACTCATTTCTATTCTTCATACTTCATCATACAACAATCTCTCATCTGTTCTTACATCACTCAAGCACTGGTACTCTGAAAACCTCATATGGTATCAGAGCCAGGTTGCTCAGACTCCTGGTGAAGACTTCCGCAACAAACACAAGCTCCAGCTCACGCCAGTTCAGCTCAGTTCACTCAGCCCCCAAGCGCCAGCCTTTGAAGAAGTTCCTTGACAGTTTTGCTCTTTCCAGTCTCAAGATGGAGTCCAAAAGAGCCATTGTCATCCCAGTCACTCTCAAAGGCCCCAACTACCTTCTCTGGTCACGCCTAGCCAAGAAAGCCATAGGAGGAAAGGGTTTATGGAGCCATTGCATCTCAGATGCTCCAAACCACTCCAAAGGTGTCGCCACACAAGCTGAAGGTGAAGCAAGTTCCAAACCGGTCTCTGAAGACAGATGGCTACAAGAAGACCTTACTGTCCTCTCCATACTCCACAGCTCCTTGGATCCATCCATTCTTGAAGCCTACTCCTACTGTGAGAGTGCTAAAGAGCTTTGGAGTACACTTAAGAAGATCTATGGGAACCTGTCCAACCTCAGCCGAGTCTTTGAGATCAAGAAGGCCATCAACAACATGTCCCAAGAAGAAGAGGAGTTCACTACTCATCTAGGAAGGTTCAGAGCCCTTTGGTCTGAGCTAGAGATGCTTAGACCTCAATCAGTTGAGCCGGACGTGTTGAATGAAAGAAGGGAGCAAGATAAAGTGTTTGGGCTGCTCCTAACTCTCAGTCCCGCCTTCAGCGACCTCACCAAACATCTACTGAGGTCTGAGAAGCTACCTACCCTTGAAGAAGTGTGTGCTCAAGTCCAAAAGGAGGAGGGCTCACACGGATTGTTCGGAGCAAAGGAACCTCTTACCTTTGCTTCACACGCTGAAGGAAGCTCTCAGTCCATGAAGCCAGTGTACAAGAAGGGGGATAGAAGAGGCCTGAAGTGTGAGCATTGCAAGAGGGATGGGCACACCAAGGAGAGGTGTTGGATACTGAATCCAAGCCTCAAACCTGCCAAGTTCAAGTGAACC
This sequence comes from Brassica napus, assembly GCF_020379485.1. Lineage (NCBI taxonomy): Eukaryota > Viridiplantae > Streptophyta > Magnoliopsida > Brassicales > Brassicaceae > Brassica > Brassica napus. The sequence goes on from NW_026015019.1 coordinate 60,374, forward strand.
GTGCCCATGGAGGTTCAAGAGATCAGCTCGGATCTCTTGTTTGTAAGCAAACCTCCTAACCCTTAATAAGAGCTTGTGTCTTTATTTATTGTGCTGTGAGTGGTGTCTAGAGTCCCAGAATCTCTTGTCTTGTGTGTTGCCATAGCTTGAATCATCATGAATGTGTTGTAGAATTGAGTAGAATGTCTCTACTGCTTGCATCATGTTTGAAAAGCTGTTTTGCATACATAAGCATGTCTCATATTGTCTAAGTTCAATCCGAGTGTGTACTGATGCTAATGCCTATGTTTAATCCATCAATGAAAGTCTAGCATCAATTAGAAGTTGTCTAAGTTGCTTGCATCATTGGTTTTGATTGAAACTGTTGTGCATAGCTTTAATATGTCTCATGGATTGAACCTGTTGCATTCATATAGTTAATGCTTTAGAATTGTGCATTCATGAATTGATGCATTTAAAAACTAGCCTAAATTGTCAATGTATTGGTAAAGCTTGCATTGTCATTTTAGAGATTGAAATCTGCTTGTTCTTGCCTTGATTGATTGGCTTGTTTCAAGGTTTATATATTGCTGTGGCATTGGTGATCAAACAGGATGAATTATCTTGGTTTGATCCCAATGGGATGATCTGATCTTGCATTGAGTTGTGGTGGTGTTAGGTACACAAGGAAAGTGATACATGTAACTCGCCAACAGCCAAGAATGTAGAGACAAAGGTCTTGTGCCATTGCATATCATCACTAGGACATGTTAGTCCATAATCTACAGGAAGTGTAGTGTGATTGATTATGCAATGAGAGATGGCCGTTGCATAATACCATTGGACATATCCAGTCCAAAGACTACAGGAAGTGTAGCATGGGTCATTATGCAATGAGAAGTGTGTCTTGTGAGTCTCTCTATGGTGATTCAAACACCCTAGTTCCTAGATAAGGAAGAGAGTTAACTCACAAGAAGAAAGCTATCATGAAAGACTGATAGTTATAAGACCATGGGGATGCATATGATCATCACAAGCTTAGCACCTTCTAGTCTCGGTTCTAAGCTTGAGGGGGAGTCTTAATGCATATGATCCATGGTCAGTAACAAGTCTTTGCAAAGGCTCCTACAAAGGATCATCAGCCGGAGTTATTCTAGGCAGTCTAAGGGTGAAGGTGAACTGATCAAAGCGGCTTCTATGGTGAAGTGATTGATGAGAAGCTGATGAATCCATTCTGCCTTTCCAAGAAGCTGGTGATGCCATGGAGATGGTGCAATGGCCGAGTGGGAACTCATCTAAACAAAAGGGAAGTGTCCTAAGCTCAATTCAATTCAATACATTCATCATTTCAATTCTAAAGTCTAGAAATGATACTTAAAATGATTGAATGGATTGTGTGATGTTTCTTGATAAGTACTGATGCACCTTTGGGATAATGTATCAGGTACAAGTCCTTAAGCCTCATCAAAGAAGAACCTGGTCATTTCCTAGCTTCTCTAAGAAGGCTGTGAAGTCGGTTGAGAGGGGGAGATCCAAACCAGTTCTATGAAGAGGGCAAGCCGTGTGTGAAGTGTTGATCAGCCTCACTAGTGTTGTGAAGATGATCTGGTCGTGTCCTAGCTTCTCTAAGAAGGCTATGAAGTCAGTTGAGAGGGGGAGACCTCAAACCAGTTCCATGAAGAGGTGAAGCTGAGTTGTTGAGTGCGCAAAGTCTTGTGGAGTTGCTGCACCAGTTTAGGCCGTGATCCAGAACTTCTTGTGTCCAACCACACTGGTTCTAAGTCACAAGAGTTCACTGGCCAATCCCTAGGCTTTGGAGAGCTCTACTCTTTTTCCCTTGCAAGGTTTTGTCCCAATGGGTTTTCCTTGTAAGGTTTTTAATGAGGGAGACTCTTCAGAGTTCCAAGCTTGGCTTAGGATCTCCTAAAGTCAAGCTTGAGGGGGAGTGTTGAACTGAAGAGAAGATAGAGCTTGTACAACAATAGGGCAAGCTCTAGAAGATGTCCAGAAGAGTTCAATGAAGCTTCAGAGGTGTTCTGAAGTAGTTATCTTGTGAAGTTAAGTCTAGGAAAGACTTAGACTGATCATGTGAAGGCTGTGAAGGAGTTAGAGAGAAGATGGAAGTGTGGTGCAAAGATAGGGCGTTCAGTACGGCCTTGTACGGTCTAGGGTGAATCATGAAGGTGTTTGGGATCAGTCAAGAAGGAGATAAGGCAATGTGCATAGTTAGGGATAGTGGTACGGACAGGAGGTCCGTACCATCAACCGTACGGCCACTCCACACGCCCAAGTCATCCGGTTCAGCCCAAATCAAGATGTGCAATGTGAGGGCGGTTTACTCTGATTCTATCCTTTCCTATAGTGACCGTTGAAGTATGAGAGGGAAAGGGAATATACCAAAGGGATCAGAGTGAGCTGTATGTGCAAAGCTGGAAAGGTAAAGGTGCTTTACCTTTACAGCAAGACCAATCTCCTCCCTTCATTCAAATGAAGCGATCTGAGCTCTCCATTCAGTCTAAAGTCGCCAGCTATCACCAGAACATCAAAGACCATTCTTCTCTCATCCTAGCCATTCAATCTATCTTGTATTCTTGTCCTTAGGATTTAGGTTAAGTCTTTGTGACATGTAAAGGCATATAAAAGCCTCTTGTATGCGATTTGGTGATGAAAGCTGAGAGAGTCTCTCTTCTTCATAAACTTGTTCTTATTCTCTGGTTACTAAGTCTCTTAATCTTGTCACTAAGTCTCTCTAATCTCTCATACACGTTCCTAGTCTCTCAGTCTCTCCCATACTCTCTTTGATTCTCTTAAACTCATTTCTATTCTTCATACTTCATCATACAACAATCTCTCATCTGTTCTTACATCACTCAAGCACTGGTACTCTGAAAACCTCATATGCTCTCAATATCCTGAAACTTTACATCATTAGGACTGAATATAACATTGCAATTCAAATCAGTTGTGCATTTCTTAACAGATAGCAAGTTAGATGTAAATTCAGGCATATAGAAAGCTCTAGTGTTCTTATCAAACAACTTCAAGTTTCCTATTCCTCTAATAGGGATCTTGTCTCCATTTGCAATCATAACATGTCCACTAGTTGGTTCTATATCCTTAATCAGATTTGTATCACTAATCATGTGATGAGATGCACCAGAATCAACAATTAATGGCTTAGTTATATTGCTAGCATTATGACAAAGGTTCAAAGGTGATCTAAATGCATTTAGTTCATGATTCATCCTAGCATTTCTAGCAAAGGTGTACTCATGTCTAGCCTGTTCATTGCATTTAACTCTATCCATCCTAGCAATATCAATAACACAAGGAGACGTTTCTATAGTCTTAGCTATCATGGATGCACCAAAGGAGTACCCATGAGTGTTACCATTCTCCTTGAGCATTTTGATGAGAGCATCCATCTCGGATCTCCTGATGAAGTCTTGATCATTGCCACGGGTGTTAGGAACTCCTGAGTATGTCACCAGTGCCTTGCCATCACCCTCACGCCCCTCTCCTTCAGCTCCACGGCTAGATGATCCGGCTCCACTTGTTCCCTCAGACGCATGAGCTCTTGCCTCCCTGTCCTTCATGAACTTCGCCGGCTTCAGATGAGGATGTAGTATCCAGCACTGGCTCTTCTTGTGTCCATGCTTCTTGCAGTGATCACAATTGCCATTGAACTTCCTGTCTTCATACTTGCCGTGTGCTGCTCTGTTGGCTTGTGGTATCTCCTCATGATCAGTTTGCGCAGCATTGGCTAGAGACAAGTCTCCTTTACCACCAAACAAGCCAATGGAGCCTTGCTCCTTTTGTATCTTAGCACACGCATCCTCCAAGTCAGGAAGCTTATCCGCCCTCAACATATGCTGAATCAATCCACTGTAGCTTGGATTCATTGTCAGCAACAACCCAAAGACCTTGTCTTGCTCTCTTCTTTCATTCAGCAGCTCCGGATCAGTTGTGCTCGGCCTCAGCATCTCCAGCTCTGACCAGAGTGTCCGGAACCTCCCCAAATGCTTAGTGAACTCCATGTCCTCCTGAGTTAGATCATTCAAAGCTTTCTTCACTTCAAAGACCCGGCTGAGGTTAGAGGTGTTTCCATACACCTTCTTCAATGTTTCCCACAGCTCCTTGGCTGTCTCACAATAGCTGTAAGCATCTAGAATGGCTGGCTCCAACGAGCTATGAAGAGCAGACATCACCATCATGTCCTCTTGTTGCCACTTCTCAGCTTCAGCTTCCGAGACACTCTCCTTGTCTCCTCCTTGAGTAATGAGCTTTGGAGTCTCACCAGATGTGATGTGCTTCCATAAACCCTTACTTCCCACAGCAGTCTTCACCATCCTAGACCATACTAGGTAGTTACTTCCTTTGAAAGTCACAGCAACCTTCATCTTGGAACCACTCTCCATCTTAAGCAGTTTCACTTCAATAACTTGTAAAAGACTTGATCTTGAGACTCAGAACTACAACACCAGCTCAAACCCTTCCGTGCCTTGTCTTTACTCTTCAAAGAACCCTCAAAAAGCTTGATAAGACTGCCGGAATGAAGATGTAGCTCTCGGGATGCAGCTTCTTCCAAGAACACTCACACCACTCTCACTTGATCTCTCAAAGTTTCAAGTTTGAATCTTCAAGAGAAAAACGCCAAGAACTCAGATTGAAATCAACCTGGCTCTGATACCATATCACTTTTGAGTGATGTAAAAGATAATCTGAGTTTAGGTAAGAATAGAGAAGAGATTAGAGTAGATTTAAGAGATTAAGAGACTAATGGAGAATCATTGTGAAAAGTATAGAGAGATTGATTTGTTTAGAACTGTCTAACTTTCATTAATGAGATTAGGATACATTATATAGTGTGAGAGAGACTCTAGGGTTTCGACTACAAGCATGTAGAGTCAAAGGATAAGATAAGAATGCATTTGAACTATCCAATAGGAGTGACCGCGTGTGTGAGGCATCTTTGCTTTATGCCTTCTCCTTTCCAGCTAGAGACAGGCTGTCACACGCTCCTTCTTCCTTTGGTAACGGTCTGATCCTTCAGGTGAGTGATCAGTGCTTCTTCTTATCACGGTAAGTCACTCAAGTAACTCTTGACTTAACCGCAGCTGAGGTAAGTGTGTACGGCCAAGTAGTACGGCCTTGTACGGCCTTGCCTTGTACGGACACACCTTACCCAACCTTCTCCATTCCTCCTAAGCTCCTTCTTAACCTCTCAAGACTTCTCTTCAACAACAGCTTCTTCATCATTCCAATCAAACCAGGATGAATCTGATGTGATCATGGACCAACTATCTAATGGAGATGATGAGGATCTGGATAAGCCGACTGATGGAGATGTTCTAGCCTTGCCTAAAGGACCTATGACTCGATCAAGATCAAGGAAGCTCACGCAAGTTATTGGAGGATTGGTTAAGAGGTCATGGAAGCAAGAGGAATGTCTTGGTAGAAGCTTGATCAACCAAGACACACTTATCACCATTCAAGCAACTTCACCATCAAGCTGATCATCAACTAAGCAAGCAAACTATGTGTGCTCTTTTTCCCTATCTTTGGTTTTGTCCCAATGGGTTTTCCAAAGATAGGTTTTTAACGAGGCCATAGATTTGTTTCTCAAATCTCTTAGTTGATGATCTCGATCCAACCTTATCCCGGATCAACCTTATGTTATAATAAGTCTTTCATTTCATGTTTTATTTTCAAACTTGTCATTTGTTTCTATTTTCAAGAGAGCGTGTGCCTTTACTCTCTTGATAGTTTTCGAGAAGCTTGGAGTCTGTTCCAACTTCTCTTATATATAAGTGTACTTTGAACCCCTTATCAATAATCAATTATCTTTTATCATAAACCTTTTCTTTGTTCTCTCTACTGCTTGTCCGCGAGTTGTTGAGTGATCTTGTTGGTGTGTAATATCCAGCAACCCAAGAGTGTCTATCTCGGTGTGTCATATCCGATCTAGTCACTTAGGAGTATCAAGGAGCCTTTCCGCAGCCTCTTGTGTCACCAATCGATCCACAACCTTGTAGAACTTGAGTCTTTGATTCGTTCTAGCAAGGATCTATCCCATACTATCCAGAGAAGCAATCTAGGGACGTATTATGTGGTATCAGAGCATCTCTGGTTAGGGAAGTACTCGTTTCTCTTTTGTTTCGATTTAACCTGTTCATCTTCTTGATCAGTTTTTAGATCGATCCGTTTTGTTTCAACTGATCTGTTCTTTGTTTCGCAATATCCATTGATTGATCTGTGATCCGTGGTCGTTTGAGTGTGTGATCTAATCATTTTGTGTCGATCTAATTGTTAAGAGTTTGAGATTGATAGATCTAGGTTTCGCGTTTTTAGATCCGATTGTTATCGATTCATATTCTAGATTTGATCTTTTGTTTGAATCTAATTGATCGTGTGATCTGTTTTAAATCACCTATAACAACTAGATCTACTTGTGTGTCGTCGAAATCTGATTAACAAACCTACCTTGATCGCGTTTCTATTGTGATTTTCAAGTTGTCGATTTGAATCCTTCTTTGCTTGATAATCAAGTTTTCTTTTACCGCCAGTTATTTTCAGTTTAAAATCTCTTGATCATCTACTGATTACGATCAGTTTATTGGAACTATTTACTGGTTGAGTGTTGTTATTGATTCTAGGTACCAATGGGGAAAGAATCAGAAGAAGAAGCCGAGCTAGTAAGGAAGAACAAGATGCTGAGAGATCAAATGACCGAACAAATGAATCAGACCATGATCTCTACTATGGCTGATATGCTCAAGGCTAGCATGAAGGAATTACGTGAGGAGATGAGACAAGAGTTGAGGCAAGCTACTGGCCAGGGACATAGCAATGAGTCTAGAAGAAACCGGCCTACTCCAGTACGGCAAGAGCATGCGGGTTCACAAGAGACCGACAACTACTACTCGCGCAATAGAACTGAGCACAACCCAACTGAGCGCAGTAGTTCATCTTCTGAACTGAGCAGAGGAAGATCAAGGCGTGAACATGATGGAAGGGGGTCACGCAAAGACAAGCTTTCAGGACTTAAGCTTAAGATTCCACCCTTCCATGGCAAGGTGGATCCAGATGCCTACTTGGAGTGGGAAAAGAAGATCGAGCTTGTCTTCAATTGTCAACACTACTCCAATGCCCAAAGGATCAAGATTGCAGCAACTGAATTCTATGATTATGCGTTGAGTTGGTGGGATCAACTTGTAACTACTAGACGGCTTAACCAAGTGAATCCGGTTGATTCATGGCACGAGATGAAGTCACTCATGCGCAAACGGTTTGTTCCAAGTCACTATCACCGCGACCTACATCAAAAGCTGCGAAGACTTACCCAAGGAACACGAACTGTTGAAGAATACTATCAAGACATGGAGTTGCTGATGTTGAGAGCTAGTATCTTGGAGGATAGAGAAGCCACTATGGCAAGGTTTCTTGGAGGGCTTAACCGTGAGATACAAGACAATGTGGAGATGCAACACTATGTGGAAATAGAAGAGATGTTGCACAAAGCTATTCTAGTGGAGCAGCAGCTCAAGAGGAAGGGTAACTCACGCAGCTATGGATCATCTAAGTTCCACCACTCTAAAGAAGAGAAAACATCCTATCTGAAGGATAGCAAGCCTCAGCAGAAAGAAGAGACTAAGCCGAGCAGCATATACAGCAAAGACAAAGGCAAAGCTGAAATTACTAGTTCAAGAACTAGAGATGTTAAGTGCTTCAAATGTCAAGGGCGTGGGCATTATGCTAATGAGTGCACCAACAAAAAGGTTATGATTCTTCTTGAGAATGGAGAGTATGAATCAGAGGAAGAGAAGTTTGGTTCTGATCATGAGGAGTCTGAAGAAGAAAGTGAAGTAGAACCCGTGAAAGGAAGATTGTTGGTGACAAGAAGGCTCTTGAACGTGCAAGCCAAGAATGGAGAGTTTGAGCAGCGAGAGAATCTATTCTACACAAGGTGTATGGTTCAGGGAAAGGTGTGCAGTCTCATTATTGATGGAGGAAGTTGTGTCAATGTAGCCAGTGAGACTATGGTGAAGAAATTGGGTTTGAAAATTCAGAAACACCCAAGACCCTACAGATTGCAGTGGCTCAATGAGGAGGGCGAGATGAAAGTTTCTACTCAAGTACTGGTTCCTATAGCCATTGGTAGATATGAAGATGAAGTCTTGTGTGATGTGTTGCCAATGGAAGCCAGTCATATACTCCTTGGAAGACCCTGGCAGTAAGATAGACGTGTGAATCATGATGGCTTCACCAACAAACATTCTTTTGAATTCAACGGAAAGAAGACTGTGCTGGTGCCTTTGTCTCCTAAAGAGGTTCATGAAGATCAAATCCAGCTTCAGAAAAAGAAAGCGAAAGAGATTGATCTCAAACCTGATCATGACAAGCATCACAGCCTCTATGCCAAACAGGGAGATATCAAAAGAATTCTCTACTCTCAAAATTCTATTATCTTGCTTATGTTTAAAGAGACTCTTCTAACCATTACTGATCACACACCGGATCATCCGAGTGAACTAGTTTCTCTTTTACAGGAGTATGCAGATGTGTTTCCAGAAGATAGCCCCATTGGATTGCCTCCAGTGCGTGGGATTGAGCACCAAATAGACTTTGTACCTGGTTCTACACTGCCCAACCGTCCAGCATACAGGACCAATCCAGTTGAAACCAAAGAACTGCAGAAACAAGTAGAGGAGCTGATGGAGAAGGGTCATATCCGAGAAAGTTTGAGTCCTTGTGCAGTTCCAGTGCTCCTTGTGCCAAAGAAAGATGGGAGCTGGCGCATGTGTGTTGATTGTAGAGCAATCAACAACATAACAGTGAAGTATCGCCACCCTATTCCTAGATTAGATGATATGCTTGATGAATTGCATGGTTCTTGCATCTTTTCTAAGATAGACTTGAAAAGTGGATATCATCAGGTTAGGATGAAAGAAGGAGATGAGTGGAAAACTGCATTTAAAACTAAACATGGCTTGTATGAATGGTTAGTTATGCCATTTGGATTAACCAATGCGCCTAGTACATTCATGAGATTGATGAATCATATTCTTAGGTCTTTCATAGGCATCTTTGTTGTTGTGTATTTTGATGATATCTTAGTTTACAGCAAATGCTTAGAAGATCATATAGAACATCTTAGGGCTGTTTTGGATGTTTTGAGAAAGGAAAAGCTATATGCCAATCTAAAGAAGTGCACTTTTTGCACAGATAACTTGGTCTTTCTAGGTTTTGTTGTAAGTGCAGATGGTGTAAAAGTGGATCAGGAAAAGATCAAAGCAATACAAGAGTGGCCGAGTCCAACTACAGTGGGAGAAGTAAGGAGTTTTCATGGACTGGCAGGTTTCTATAGGCGCTTTGTGAAGGATTTCAGCACTCTAGCAGCTCCCCTAACTGAGATAATCAAGAAGGATGTAGGATTCAAGTGGGGAGAAGCTCAGGAAGCCGCATTCCAACTCCTTAAAGAGAAGCTTACTCAATCTCCTCTTCTCATACTTCCTGATTTTTCTAAAACATTTGAAATAGAATGTGATGCCTCAGGAATTGGAATTGGTGCTGTGTATACACTTTTGTGTATTAGAGTATGATTCAAACAATCAGATGATCAGATTAGAGAGATTAAGAGATTTTAGTGAGAGAATAAAGAGAGAGACTCAAAACTCCAGTAGATTGATTAATGAGAGAGTTTACAACACATATAGATTAGAGATACATCAATTCGTCCAGGTTCACTCTAGCTAGGATAAGAAGCATGTGTAGTCAAAGATGCTTGATTTAAACTAGCCAATAAGGTTCCTCACATGCTTGGGCATCTTGCTTTAGCTTTCCAGCTGGTGCCAGCCTGTCTAAAGCTCTCTAGCCTTGACCAGACCTTATCCAAACTCCTCCTTGCTTATCCAGACTCCTCCTGGCGTGTTTCACTCTTCAGATGGATGCAAGGTAACTACCCAAGTCTTTTAACTCAGTTACCACAGTAACAATAAAGTTACTGTGGTAAATCTCCAAAGTTACTGCCTGCTCCAAATCCCTTCCTCTATCCATGTATCAACTCTTCATCTCCTCATCTCAACACTCCCCCTCAAGCTTGACCATGTAGAACAAGTCAAGCTTGGAAACCATGAAGACCTCCCTCATTAAAAACCTCACCAAGGAAAACCCAATGGGATAAAACCTTGATGAGGGAAAAAGAGTGGAGACTCCATGGTTAAGGGGATCAGCTCCTAGGAGTAAGATCAATGAGTCCAAGTCTTGATAGTATGGACTCCATTGTCTTTACTCTCGCTGCCTTAGTAAACACATCTGCAAGCTGATCTTCACTTCTTGTATAACATGGCAATATCACTCCAAGTATAATCATCTGCCTCACCTTGTGACAATCAACTTCTATATGCTTCGTCCTCTCATGAAAGACTGAGTTAGAAGCAATGTGGATAGCTGCTTGATTGTCACAATGCATTGTCATAGGAGTACTCTGCTCAATCTCCAAATGCTTCAAGATCCCCTTGATCCACACCAACTCGTTTGTCAGCTTCAACATGGCTCTATACTCAGCTTCAGCACTTGAACAGGAGATAACCTTCTGCTTCTTACTCTTCCAAGTGACCAAGTTCCCTCCAATGAATGTACAATACCCAGTAGTTGATCTCCTGTCCACTCTATCTCCTGCCCAATCAGCATCACAATATCCAACCACTTCTGTACTGCCATTACAACCCATCCAAACTCCTTGACCAGACGTGCCACTCAAATACCTCAGTATCCTATCAACCATCTTCCAATGATGAACCTTTGGTGCCTGCATATGCTGGCTCACTTGATTCACTGCAAAGCATATATCAGGTCTTGTAATCGTCAAGTAGATCAGCTTTCCAACCATCCTCCTATACAGCTTAGCATCCTCAAACAACTGGTTCTCTTCAACCTCCCCCTCACGCAAGACCTTATACCCCTCCTCAAGAGGTGTCTTAGCTATCTTTCCTCCAAGCACATCAGCTTCCTTCAGCATATCCATTGCATACTTCCTTTGAGACATGAACAAACCCTCCTTTGATCTGCATATCTCAATCCCCAAGAAATACTTCATCTCTCCCAAGTCTTTGATATCAAATACTGACCTGAGAAACTCTTTAGTGGCTTTAATCCCAGCCTTATCACTCCCTGTGATAATCAAATCATCCACATACACTAGAATCACAATGATCCCTGATGGCCCGACCAGTGTGAAGAGTGTGTGATCTAGTTCAGACTTCCTGAACCCTCTCCCATTGAGTGTTGTACTCAGCTTCCTGTACCAGGCTCTAGGAGACTGCTTCAACCCATATATAGCTTTCTTCAATCTCAAAACATTTCCTGGCTTCACTAGATGCTCAAGACCAGGAGGAGGAAGCATATATACCTCATCTTCTAGCTCACCTTGCAGGAAAGCATTCTTCACATCCATCTGCCACAAATCCCACTCCAAGTTTGTTGCAATGGATAACACAATTCGAATTGTGTGAAGCTTGGCCACTGGTGCAAAAGTATCAATGTAATCTTCTCCATAAGTCTGTGTAAATCCTCTTGCAACCAGCCTGGTCTTGTGCCTATCTATCTCCCCATTTGCAAGATATTTGATGGTGAAGATCCATCTGCTTGAAACTGCCTTCTTCCCTCTAGGTAATTCACTCTCATACCAAGTGTCATTCCTGATCATTGCATCCCTTTCATCTCCTACTGAATCTCTCCAAACCTTGTGCTTCATAGCTTCTTCATAAGATCTTGGTATCTCACTCTCATCCAAGTTACACATAAACACCATGTGCTCTTCTGGATATTCTGCAAAGGAACACACGGCTTGAGAAGGATGCTCCACAGCCTGAGCATTGTAGTACACTCTCGTGTTTACCCAGTTGGAAGCATCCCTCTTTATCCTTGTGCTCCTCCGCAAAGCCTGAACCTGATCCTCAGCTTGAACCTCTGCTTGAACCTCTGTTTCTGTCTCACTCACCTCTCCCTGCTCATCCACACGGACCTGAGGAGAAACATTCTCTACTTCTTCTGTCACCTCTTGATCATGATGACCTGAATCCCCTTGGTGCTGCTCTTGCACTCCTGATTCAGACTCATTTCCCCCCTCATGATCAAGGGGAGTTGTTCTTTCAACTTCTCTAACCTTATCTTGGAACATGTTTACCCCAAGCCTTTCCAAGATGTTCCTCAGATTTTCTGCCATGTTTCTTGGTGCTTGAGACAGATCTTCCAAGTCTTCCCAATTCTTTTCTTCATAATATCCCTTTGTCTCCATGAACTTAACATCTCTAGACACCAACACTCTCCTGGTTGCTGGATCATAGCACTTGTACCCCTTCTGAGTTACTGAGTACCCAATGAGCATAGCCTTAGTGCTCTTTGCCTCCAACTTGTTTCTCTGTTCTCCTGGAACCCAGACATAACATAGACATCCAAAGACACGCAGATGATCTATGTGTGGCTTGCTCTTGTTCAGCACCTCAAACGGAGACAGATTTTTCAATACCTTAGTTGGAGTCCGATTGATAAGATAGCATGCAGTCTGAACAGCATCACCCCAAAACCTCTTTGGAACATTAGCATGATACATCATGGATCTAGCCACCTCCATCAGATGTCTATTCTTCCTCTCAGCTACCCCATTCTGCTGTGGTGTGTAAGGACAACTGGTCTGATGCACTATCCCATGTTTAGCCAAGTGATTCTTGAAGGCATGACTGGTGTATTCTCCTCCATTATCAGACCGTAGTACCTTCACAGTAGCATTGTAATGGTTAGTTACATATGCTTGGAAGTTGACAAAAGCCTCAAACACTCTATCCTTAGATGGCAGCAATGTGATCCATGTATACTTAGACTTCTCATCTATGAATGTCACAAAGTACTTCTGGTTTTCTCTAGACATACAAGGGGCTGTCCACACATCAGAATGAACAAGATCAAAGCAATTTGCATATATGGTCTCTGATGTGGGAAAAACAGTTCTACAATGTTTCCCTAAGATGCAAGCTTCACATTCCAAGTGATTGAATGACATATTAGGCTTAATCAATTCGATTGCACGAGCATGGGGATGTCCTAATCTAGCATGCCAAGTAATACTATCACACCTATCAGCAGTACTACTCAAGCATACAGGATCAATAGGATTAGAGTTCTTAGCTGTTTGGAGATGATATAACTGATTCTTGCTGTCCCCTCTACCAATAACTCTCCCAGTCTTCAAGTCTTGAAACTCAACCTCATTAGGCCTGAATACTACTTGACAATCCAGATCAACTGTCGCCTTCTTCACTGAGATTAGATTGGATGTAAACTGAGGTAGGTAGAAGGCAGTGGAGTTCTTCTCAAACAGCTTGAGGTTTCCCACTCCTTCTATTGGGATCCTGGTACCATTGGCTATCATAACACTCCCTGTTGCTGCTTTAACCTCACTGATTAGTCTCTTGTCACTAATCATGTGGTGTGTTGCTCGAGAGTCAATGATGATGGGTTTAAATGTGGATACTTTGGCAGGAGCACCCAGACTCCGGGTCGTAGCCAAAGCATACACATGCTCAATAAACTCATCCCATTCCTTCTTTGTAACACACTCATCTGCCCTCTTGGTATCCATTCCTCTCATATCCGCACTGTCTCCTACTGTCTCTCCCATGTATGCTGAGTAGGAGCATTCTCCCATCACCATCAGTTGCTGGATCTCCTTGATCACTTTCAGTTCTACCTCAAGTTGTCTCCTCTTCATCCGAGTCTTCTTTCCTTGGATCCATATCTTGGACAACCTCCTCAGGCTTGCCCTCTTGCCCCTTGTACCATTTCTGCTCTTGATCCGCTTCTTGTTCTTCTCATGAACATCATAAGCGGCGTGAATCAGATCACACAACCCATCCACATCTACTTGCTCTTCACCTTTGGTTACTTGCATAATTAGCTGACCATAAGATGAGTTTAAACTGACTAGAAGACTCAAGACTACACCTTGCTCCATCCTCTTTTGTATCATCTCCGGGTCTGATGCCCTTGCTCTCAAGACACCCAACTCCTCCCACAGGTATTTCAGCTTTCCCACAAGCTGATGAAGTTCTTCTGCTCCTCTTCTAAGGTTGATGCGAGTTCCCTTGACCTCACAGACCTTCAGACCAGATCTACTCCCACAAACTGCTCCACTCCCACATCTTGTGTGGTTTCCTTGAACAGCTCTTTCTTCAGAACTCAGGCTCCACGCCTGACCTTCATTTGCAGTCATTTCTTGTAAAGGCTTCTCCTTTCCATGACTACTCCATAACCCACAGCTTTCCAAAGCTCTTTTGGCCCACCTTGACCACTCGCCATGCCTCTCATCTTTAGTCTCTTCAGTTGACTCAGATATGTGCTCCATTTCCATGTTGAGATGATTTGGATTCACCAGAAACTCTCACGCCACCAAGATAATGAAACCCATAAGTTAAGAACACCAAGAACACTCAAGAACACCCAGTTTTTTTTTTTAAGAAAAAGAAATCACACTCTCCCACTTTGCGCAACCTGGCTCTGATACCATATACACTTTTGTGTATTAGAGTATGATTCAAACAATCAGATGATCAGATTAGAGAGATTAAGAGATTTTAGTGAGAGAATAAAGAGAGAGACTCAAAACTCCATTAGATTGATTAATGAGAGAGTTTACAACACATATAGATTAGAGATACATCAATTCGTCCAGGTTCACTCTAGCTAGGATAAGAAGCATGTGTAGTCAAAGATGCTTGATTTAAACTAGCCAATAAGGTTCCTCACATGCTTGGGCATCTTGCTTTAGCTTTCCAGCTGGTGCCAGCCTGTCTAAAGCTCTCTAGCCTTGACCAGACCTTATCCAAACTCCTCCTTGCTTATCCAGACTCCTCCTGGCGTGTTTCACTCTTCAGATGGATGCAAGGTAACTACCCAAGTCTTTTAACTCAGTTACCACAGTAACAATAAAGTTACTGTGGTAAATCTCCAAAGTTACTGCCTGCTCCAAATCCCTTCCTCTATCCATGTATCAACTCTTCATCTCCTCATCTCAACACTGTGTTGATGCAGGATAAAAGACCTATTGCTTATTTCAGCGAGAAACTCAGTGGAGCTACTCTCAACTATGCCACTTATGACAAAGAACTCTACGCCTTGGTGAGAGCTCTACAGACTTGGCAGCATTATCTCTGGCCAAAGGAGTTTGTCATTCACACCGACCATGAATCTCTCAAGTATCTCAAAGGAAAAAGTAAGCTCAGCAAGAGACATGCTAGATGGGTAGAATTCATTGAAACCTTCCCGTATGTGATCAAATACAAACAAGGTAAGGAGAATATAGTTGCTGATGCACTATCCCGAAGGTATGTCCTCTTAACTACTCTTGATGCTAAGTTGCTAGGCTTTGAGCAGATTAAAGAAATGTATGAATCTGATCCTGACTTTCAAGAAGCTTATAAATCATGTGCTAAGTATGCTTCAGGACATTATTTTAGGCATGATGGATTCTTATTCTATGACAATCGTTTATGTGTGCCTAATTGCTCTTTAAGAGATCTATTTGTCAGGGAATCCCATGGAGGAAGCTTGATGGGTCATTTTGGTATAGCAAAAACCCTTAAAGTTTTGCAGGATCACTTCTATTGGCCGCATATGAAAAGAGATGTGGAGAGAATCTGTGGAAGGTGCACAACTTGCAAGCTTGCAAAGTCTAAGGTTCAACCTCACGGTTTGTATACTCCTTTGCCTATTCCTACTCATCCTTGGAATGATATATCTATGGACTTTGTTATGGGTTTGCCTAGAACTAGGACTGGAAAGGATTCTATCTTTGTGGTTGTTGATAGATTCTCTAAAATGGCACATTTCATAGCTTGCAATAAGACTGATGATGCATTACATGTAGCTAATTTGTTCTTTAAAGAAGTGGTACGTTTGCATGGGATGCCTAGGACTATAGTTTCAGATAGAGATACTAAATTCCTTAGCTACTTTTGGAAAACATTGTGGTCTAAACTAGGAACTAAGCTATTGTTTTCTACTACTTGTCATCCACAAACTGATGGGCAAACTGAAGTAGTTAATAGAACCTTAGGTACTCTCCTGCGTGCATTCATTAAAAAGAACTTGAAATCATGGGAAGATTATTTACCTCATTGTGAATTTGCATACAATCATGCTATGCATTCTGCTTCTAAGTTTTCTCCGTTTGAAATTGTTTATGGGTTCAATCCCATCTCACCTTTGGATCTAATACCTTTACCTGAGTGTGAAAGGGTTAGTATGGATGGGAAAAAGAAAGCTGAGATGGTTCAGCAGATTCATGAGCAAGCTAAGCGCAATCTAGAAGAGAAAACTAAGCAATACGCCAAACAAGCCAACAAGGGAAGGCGTGAGATGATCTTTGAAGTTGGAGATCAAGTATGGGTTCACTTGAGGAAAGAAAGGTTTCCAAAAGAGAGGAAGTCTAAGCTAATGCCAAGGATTGATGGCCCTTTTGAAGTCACCAAGAGGATCAATGACAATGCCTACAAACTTGATCTGCAAGGTAAGTACGACATAAGTGATAGCTTCAATGTTACTGACTTGATCCCTTTTGTTGCAGATGAGCCAGATTTGAGGTCAAATCCTTTTCAAGAGGGAGGGGATGATGTGATCATGGACCAACTATCTAATGGAGATGATGAGGATCTGGATAAGCCGACTGATGGAGATGTTCTAGCCTTGCCTAAAGGACCTATGACTCGATCAAGATCAAGGAAGCTCACGCAAGTTATTGGAGGATTGGTTAAGAGGTCATGGAAGCAAGAGGAATGTCTTGGTAGAAGCTTGATCAACCAAGACACACTTATCACCATTCAAGCAACTTCACCATCAAGCTGATCATCAATTAAGCAAGCAAACTATGTGTGCTCTTTTTCCCTATCTTTGGTTTTGTCCCAATGGGTTTTCCAAAGATAGGTTTTTAACGAGGCCATAGATTTGTTTCTCAAATCTCTTAGTTGATGATCTCGATCCAACCTTATCCCGGATCAACCTTATGTTATAATAAGTCTTTCATTTCATGTTTTATTTTCAAACTTGTCATTTGTTTCTATTTTCAAGAGAGCGTGTGCCTTTACTCTCTTGATAGTTTTCGAGAAGCTTGGAGTCTGTTCCAACTTCTCTTATATATAAGTGTACTTTGAACCCCTTATCAATAATCAATTATCTTTTATCATAAACCTTTTCTTTGTTCTCTCTACTGCTTGTCCGCGAGTTGTTGAGTGATCTTGTTGGTGTGTAATATCCAGCAACCCAAGAGTGTCTATCTCGGTGTGTCATATCCGATCTAGTCACTTAGGAGTATCAAGGAGCCTTTCCGCAGCCTCTTGTGTCACCAATCGATCCACAACCTTGTAGAACTTGAGTCTTTGATTCGTTCTAGCAAGGATCTATCCCATACTATCCAGAGAAGCAATCTAGGGACGTATTAGAATCTCTTTGTAAGAAGCTTGATTTGGATACATAAAGTGGTGGAGAATCACCAGGAAGGTTAATAAATCTCATAGGAGTTGGCGAAAAGAAGTTATCCCACTTTCAAATCAGGTGATTCCAGTTTCCCAGTTTGGGAATAGGACAGCTTCTTTGTCCTTCCAATCAAACCAGGATGAATCACTTTGTGAGAAGGTTGATTTGGATACATAAAATGGTGGAGAATCACCAGGAAGTTGAATAAATCTTATAGGAGTTGGGATGAAGAAGTTATCCCAATTTCAAATCAGGTGATTCCAGTTTCCCAGTTTGGGAATAGCACAGCTTCATCGTCGTTCAAATCAAACCAGGATGAATCACTTTGTGAGAAGCTTGATTTGGATACATAAAGTGGTGGAGAATGACCAGGAAGTTGAATAAATCTCATAGGAGTTGGCGAAAAAAGTTATCCCACTTTCAAATCAGGTGATTCCAGTTTCCCAGTTTGGGAATAGCACAGCTTCTTCGTCGTTCCAATCAAACCAGGATGAATCTCTTTGTAAGAAGCTTGATTTGGATACATAAAGGTGTGGAGAATCACCAGGAAGTTGAATAAATCTCTTAGGAGTTGGGATGAAGAAGTTATCCTACTTTCAAATAAGGTGATTCCAGTTTCCCAGTTTGGGAATAGCACAGCTTCTTCGTCGTTCCAATCAAACCAGGATGAATCTCTTTGTAAGAAGCTTGATTTGGATACATAAAGTGGTGGAGAATCACCAGGAAGTAGAATAAATCTCATAGGAGTTGGGATGAAGAAGTTATCCTACTTTCAAATCAGGTGATTCCAGTTTCCCAGTTTGGGAATAGCACAGCTTCTTCGTCGTTCCAATGAAACCAGGTGAAACTCTTTGTAAGAAGCTTGATTTGGATACATAAAGTGGTGGAGAATGACCAGGATGTTTAATAAATCTCATAGGAGTTGGGATGAAGAAGTTATCCCACTTTCAAATCAGGTGATTCCAGTTTCCCAGTTTGGGAATAGCACAGCTTCATCGTCGTTCCAGTCAAACCAGGATGAATCACTTTGTGAGAAGCTTGATTTGGATACATAAAGTGGTGGAGAATCACCAGGAAGTAGAATAAATCTCATAGGAGTTGGGATGAAGAAGTTATCCCACTTTCAAATCAGGTGATTCTAGTTTCCCAGTTTGGGAATAGCACAGCTTCATCGTTGTTCCAATCAAACCAGGATGAATCACTTTGTGAGAAGCTTGGTTTGGATACATAAAGTGGTTGAGAATCACCAGGAAGTTGAATAAATCTCATAGGAGTTGGCATGAAGAAGTTACCCCACTTTCAAATCAGGTGATTCCAGTTTCCCAGTTTGGGAATAGCACAGCTTCATCGTCGTTCCAGTCAAACCAGGATGAATCACTTTGTGAGAAGCTTGATTTGGATACATAAAGTGGTGGAGAATGACCAGGAAGTTGAATAAATCTCATAGGAGTTGGCGAAAAGAAGTTATCCTACTTTCAAATCAGGTGATTCCAGTTTCCCAGTTTGGGAATAGGACAGCTTCTCTGTCGTTCCAATCAAACCAGGATGAATCACTTTGTGAGAAGCTTGATTTGGATACATAAAGTGGTGGAGAATCACCAGGAAGTTGAATAAATCTCATAGGAGTTGGCATGAAGAAGTTACCCCACTTTCAAATCAGGTGATTCCAGTTTCCCAGTTTGGGAATAGCACAGCTTCTTCGTCGTTCCAATGAAACCAGGATGAAACTCTTTGTAAGAAGCTTGATTTGGATACATAAAGTGGTGGAGAATGACCAGGATGTTGAATAAATCTCATAGGAGTTGGGATGAAGAAGTTATCCCACTTTCAAATCAGGTGATTCCAGTTTCCCAGTTTGGGAATAGCACAGCTTCTTCATCATTCCAATCAAACCAGGATGAATCTCTTTGTAAGAAGCTTGATTTGGATACATAAAGTGGTGGAGAATCACCAGGAAGGTTAATAAATCTCATAGGAGTTGGCGAAAAGAAGTTATCCCACTTTCAAATCAGGTGATTCCAGTTTCCCAGTTTGGGAATAGGACAGCTTCTTTGTCCTTCCAATCAAACCAGGATGAATCACTTTGTGAGAAGGTTGATTTGGATACATAAAATGGTGGAGAATCACCAGGAAGTTGAATAAATCTCATAGGAGTTGGGATGAAGAAGTTATCCCAATTTCTGGTGCAGCCCTGGAATGGCTGTCTCTCCCTGGATCTCTTGAAGGGGGCGTGGGTGGATGAAAGGTGATGGATATGGTCTTCTCCTTAGAGCTATGGGATGCTATAAAGATGTTTTTTTTCTGCTCCACAGACACAGGATCACCCTGCTTAGTGTCTAGGATGGATCACAGAGATAATCCTTGCAAACAGAGAATCAAAGACTCGATCTGTATCAAGGTTTGTGGATTGATGTGGGACACAAGAGAGATGGCTCGCCTCCTGATACTCCAAGGCTTCTGATCTGGATATGGCACACCAAATCAGAGAACCCAAGCTGGATATTACACACCAGCAGAATTGAGAGAAAACTCAAAACAAAGAAGTTGAAAAAAATGTCGATTGATTGATCTCCATGCCAAAACGTGGCTACATATGTTAAAAGAATAAAACTGAAAACCCTAAATTTAAACCAAGATGGTTTAATCTCCTAATCCAATTCGAAATTGGTTTATTTTAAATACTAATCTACCCAAATCTGGTTTACTCTAATTTCTAATTGTCTTTGGTTTAAATTAAATGAAAGCCCAATAAACTAAACCCATTACATTGCAATTAAATCAAACCAACAAGCTGGTTCTTCTTTGGTTTATGATGGGCCACGACTTGAACTTGATTTGGAGTGTCTCCTAATGAACTTTAGATCCTCCACGTCCTGTTAGGCCAGCTAGAAAGCAAGTGGATCAAGATTCTGGCTGCAACTCTCTTTTTGGACCGAAAAAGCCTTATTTCGCCTAGATCCAAATATAGCCCAATCCAGAAACTTCCTGACATGTTTTCCTTGTTCTCCATACATATTTGGACGAGGTGAATGGTCTCCATAGCTCCTGTTAAGCTCAGTTGGTTGAATCCTCTTTGTTCAAGCTGTTTCAAGGCAGTACCAACAGTTCTTCTCTTCTCTCTATCCAGAACCTCATAGATCATGCCAATAAGAGTATGATACTGTCCATTAAACTGCACCATGATCAGTGGTATAGCTGACCCATACATTGGCTTCAATCCATTGATTCCAATCCTGATCAGGATCACACCATCCCCTCCTCCTTTAAAAGGATTTGTCCTCAAATCCAAGCTCTGTAGGATGATAGAACCTTGATAATTTAACTCCAAAGTTCCTGACCTGGCCATGAGATATATCATCACCTCTCTAGTCTCTCCAGGATGAAACACAAAGCTCTGCAGTCCTTCTTCATGTCTCAGCAACATCTTGGAACTTTCCTCACTGCATGTGGCTTCTAAGGCAGATGATTTCTCCACTTTGTTGAGTTTGCAGTTGAATGCTTCTCTCCAGGATGATCCTATCCACGTCCTGGTCATGAACATGAGACCATGTACTCTCAGTTTAACATCCTTCTGGTCAGGTGGTCGTGTGGTTTGGTCCCCATACTCATCCTCCAGTTCTGGCTTCTCTTTAACCACCACCAGTTCCTGTTTATCTCTTCTCAGCTTGTTCTGGTCAGTTATGAACCTGATAAAGGACGTGTTACCTCCTGACTCTCCTTCATTCTCTCTGCAAATAGTTTTTATCATACCATTCTCTCTCCCTTTAAAAAGATTTGACCACAAATCTTGTTTTTCAAGAGTGAATGAACCTTGCAAATTGAGCTTGTATGCAGTTGCTTTCTGATCCAGAATTTGTTTATTTCTTCTAACCACACACAAGCTTCCTCCTGGTTCAAAAACAACTTGTTGCAAGCCCTTAACAACTCTCAGATGTTCCACTAAGCTGAGCTGAAGACATACCAAAGGTCTGATTAGTAACTCACAAGCTAAAGACTTAAAGTTATCACCTTGCTCAACAGTAGGAAGCACCAATTCAAGAGCTTTAGATGACCCTCCAGGAACCTTTTCTTCTTGTTTTATTTGATCAGGCACGTGGCCACACTCAGCTTCTGCAACTTCTGCCTCCTCCTCTAGTTTTAAACAAAGAGTTGTTGGTTCTGGTTCAGTTTTATGACTCTCCTCAATCTGTTTTATTGGAGAAGCTAATATAGAAGCTTGCTGCTTTTCCTCCTCTTGTTTCAATGATAGAACAGGAACCACAGATCTTCTCTCAGCCGGTTTTAATGGCAATTCAGACCAATAGGCAGGCTGATCTAAATAGTAAGCTTTGTTGCTGCTTCTGGTTTTAGTTTTGAAAGTTTCCACTGCGAGACAAACCTCTTCCTCATCAAGGTCTTCATCTCCACCCATGAAATAATTTGAGGTTTTTTTTCAAATCTCCTAGTCTGAGAAACTCTCTGCCACCATGAGAATGCACTTCCACAGAGTCCATTGACTGCTAGACATACCTTTTTCTTTTCAGTGTAGTATAGGAGTCCAAAGAGAAACTCCATCTTCTTTTCCCAATCAAGGTATGCCTCTGTATCAATCTTCCCATAGAAGAATGGAATTGTAAGCTCTTCTTCATATCCAGACATAGAATACAGTTTGTTAACTGATAGATTTCGTGCTCCTTTGTTAAAACTTCAAACCCTAACCCTCAAGAGGCTCTGATACCACTTGGTGCAGCCCTGGAATGGCTGTCTCTCCCTGGATCACTTGAAGGGGGCGTGGGTGGATGAAAGGTGATGGATATGGTCTTCTCCTTAGAGCTATGGGATGCTATAAAGATGTTTTTTTCTGCTCCACAGACACAGGATCACCCTGCTTAGTGTCTAGGATGGATCACAGAGATAATCCTTGCAAACAGAGAATCAAAGACTCGATCTGTATCAAGGTTTGTGGATTGATGTGGGACACAAGAGAGATGGCTCGCCTCCTGATACTCCAAGGCTTCTGATCTGGATATGGCACACCAAATCAGAGAACCCAAGCTGGATATTACACACCAGCAGAATTGAGAGAAAACTCAAAACAAAGAAGTTGAAAAAAAATGTCGATTGATTGATCTTCATGCCAAAACGTGGCTACATATGTTAAAAGAATAAAACTGAAAACCCTAAATTTAAACCAAGATGGTTTAATCTCCTAATCCAATTCGAAATTGGTTTATTTTAAATACTAATCTACCCAAATCTGGTTTACTCTAATTCCTAATTGTCTTTGGTTTAAATTAAATGAAAGCCCAATAAACTAAACCCATTACATTGCAATTAAATCAAACCAACAAGCTGGTTCTTCTTTGGTTTATGATGGGCCACGACTTGAACTTGATTTGGAGTGTCTCCTAATGAACTTTAGATCCTCCACGTCCTGTTAGGCCAGCTAGAAAGCAAGTGGATCAAGATTCTGGCTGCAACTCTCTTTTTGGACCGAAAAAGCCTTATTTCGCCTAGATCCAAATATAGCCCAATCCAGAAACTTCCTGACATGTTTTCCTTGTTCTCCATACATATTTGGACGAGGTGAATGGTCTCCATAGCTCCTGTTAAGCTCAGTTGGTTGAATCCTCTTTGTTCAAGCTGTTTCAAGGCAGTACCAACAGTTCTTCTCTTCTCTCTATCCAGAACCTCATAGATCATGCCAATAAGAGTATGATACTGTCCATTAAACTGCACCATGATCAGTGGTATAGCTGACCCATACATTGGCTTCAATCCATTGATTCCAATCCTGATCAGGATCACACCAATTTCAAATCAGGTGATTCTAGTTTCCCAGTTTGGGAATAGCACAGCTTCATCGTCGTTCAAATCAAACCAGGATGAATCACTTTGTGAGAAGCTTGATTTGGATACATAAAGTGGTGGAGAATCACCAGGAAGGTTAATAAATCTCATAGGAGTTGGCGAAAAGAAGTTATCCCACTTTCAAATCAGGTGATTCCAGTTTCCCAGTTTGGGAATAGGACAGCTTCTTTGTCCTTCCAATCAAACCAGGATGAATCACTTTGTGAGAAGGTTGATTTGGATACATAAAATGGTGGAGAATCACCAGGAAGTTGAATAAATCTCATAGGAGTTGGGATGAAGAAGTTATCCCAATTTCAAATCAGGTGATTCCAGTTTCCCAGTTTGGGAATAGCACAGCTTCTTCGTCGTTCCAATCAAACCAGGATGAATCACTTTGTGAGAAGCTTAATTTGGATACATAAAGTGGTGGAGAATCACCAGGAAGTTGAATAAATCTCATAGGAGTTGGCATGAAGAAGTTACCCCACTTTCAAATCAGGTGATTCCAGTTTCCCAGTTTGGGAATAGCACAGCTTCATCGTTGTTCCAATCAAACCAGGATGAATCACTTTGTGAGAAGCTTGATTTGGATACATAAAGTGGTGGAGAATCACCAGGAAGTTGAATAAATCTCATAGGAGTTGGGATGAAGAAGTTATCCCACTTTCAAATCAGGTGATTCCAGTTTCCCAGTTTGGGAATAGCACAGCTTCTTCGTCGTTCCAATCAAACCAGGATGAATCACTTTGTGAGAAGCTTGATTTGAATACATAAAGTGGTGGAGAATCACCAGGAAGTTGAATAAATCTCATAGGAGTTGGCGTGAAGAAGTTATCCCACTTTCAAATCAGGTGATTCCAGTTTCCCAGTTTGGGAATAGCACAGCTTCATCGTCGTTCCAGTCAAACCAGGATGAATCACTTTGTGAGAAGCTTGATTTGGATACAAAAAGTGGTGGAGAATGACCAGGAAATTGAATAAATCTCATAGGAGTTGGGATGAAGAAGTTATCCCAATTTCAAATCAGGTGATTCCAGTTTCCCAGTTTGGGAATAGCACAGCTTCTTCGTCGTTCCAATCAAACCAGGATGAATCACTTTGTGAGAAGCTTGATTTAGATACATAAAGTTGTGGAGAATCACCAGGAAGTTGAATAAATCTCATAGGAGTTGGCATGAAGAAGTTACCCCACTTTCAATGCAGGTGATTCCAGTTTCCCAGTTTGGGAATAGCACAGCTTCATCTTCGTTCCCATCAAACCAGGATGATTCACTTTGTGAGAAGCTTGATTTAGATACATAAAGTTGTGGAGAATCACCAGGAAGTAGAATAAATCTCATAGGAGTTGGGATGAAGAAGTTATCCCACTTTCAAATCAGGTGATTCCAGTTTCCTAGTTTGGGAATAGCACAGCTTCATCGTCGTTCCCATCAAACCAGGATGATTCACTTTGTGAGAAGCTTGATTTAGATACATAAAGTTGTGGAGAATCACCAGGAAGTTGAATAAATCTCATAGGAGTTGGCGAAAAGAAGTTATCCCACTTTCAAATCAGGTGATTCCAGTTTCCCAGTTTGGGAATAGCACAGCTTCATCGTCGTTCCAATCAAACCAGGATGAATCACTTTGTGAGAAGCTTGATTTGGATACAAAAAGTGGTGGAGAATGACCAGGAAGTTGAATAAATCTCATAGGAGTTGGGATGAAGAAGTTATCCCAATTTCAAATCAGGTGATTCCAGTTTCCCAGTTTGGGAATAGCACAGCTTCTTCGTCGTTCCAATCAAACCAGGATGAATCACTTTGTGAGAAGCTTGATTTGGATACATAAAGTGGTGGAGAATCACCAGGAAGTTGAATAAATCTCATAGGAGTTGGGATGAAGAAGTTATCCCACTTTCAAATCAGGTGATTCCAGTTTCCCAGTTTGGGAATAGCACAGCTTCTTCTTCGTTCCCATCAAACCAGGATGATTCACTTTGTGAGAAGCTTGATTTAGATACATAAAGTTGTGGAGAATCACCAGGAAGTTGAATAAATCTCATAGGACTTGGCGAAAAGAAGTTATCCCACTTTCAAATCAGGTGATTCCAGTTTCCCAGTTTGGGAATAGGACAGCTTCTTTGTCCTTCCAATCAAACCAGGATGAATCACTTTGTGAGAAGCTTGATTTGAATACATAAAGTGGTGGAGAATCACCAGGAAGTTGAATAAATCTCATAGGAGTTGGCGTGAAGAAGTTATCCCACTTTCAAATCAGGTGATTCCTGAGAGTTTTAGAAGATTAAGGAGAGATTAAGAGAGAAGAGTAAGAGATGGAGAGAGTTTCCGTGAGAGTGTGACAAAGAGAATAGAAGGAGAATTAAGTTTCCTTACTTGATTTGTTACACATGACAAGGTATTTAAAGACATACAAGAATGCATAAACAATGAGAAGATAGTACAAGGGAAAGAATAAACAAAGAGGAAGCAGATCCGCGGATGGCTCGTTCAGCAAGAGGGATAGTGACAGCTCCCAACGGTCAGCTCCCTCTCTCTTCTCTTAGACACACCCGTGACTCCTCCACTCACTTCTCTTCAACGGATACATGTCGACATTCCCACTCACTAGGAGATCTTTTAATCACTTGACCGAGTTGGTTAACTCATGACTTGCTTCCTTTCCTTGCAAGTCACTCTTAGGTTGTACGGACAGCCTTGTTCTCCAAGTTCCTATCTTCTTGCTTTATTCTTCATGTCAACACTCCCCCTCAAGCTTGACAGTAGTGAGTGTCAAGCTTGGAAATCCATGAAGCATTCCCTCATTAAAACCTTTACTTGGAAAAACCACTTGGGATAAAAACCAAGCAAAGGAAAAAGAGTAGAATACTCCATGGTGAGGGGATCATTGACATGGAAGGTTTATGAGTCCAAGTCTTGGAAGAATGGACTCACAAACTTTGCTGCTGGCTGCCTTGGTGAAGATGTCAGCCAGCTGATCCTCACTTCTTGTATAGCATGGGAGGATCACTTGCTGTTCTACTGCTTGTCTCACCTTGTGACAGTCCACTTCTATGTGTTTTGTCCTCTCATGGAAGACTGAGTTGGATGCAATGTGTATTGCAGCTTGATTGTCACAATGCATGGTCATGGGAGTGGTGATCTCAATTCCCAAGTCGCCTAGAAGCCCCTTTATCCAGATAAGCTCACTGGTTAGCTTCCTCATTGATCTGTACTCTGCTTCTGCACTTGAGCAAGACACCACCTTCTGCTTCTTGCTCTTCCAAGTGACCAGATTCCCTCCAATGAATGTACAATAGCCGGTGGTTGACCTTCTGTCTACTCTGTCCCCAGCCCAATCTGCATCACAGTATCCTATCACCTCAGTGTTCTTGTTGCAAGCCATCCATACACCCTGACCTGGCGCCTCTCTCAAGTATCTTAGGATCCTCTCCACCATGTTCCAGTGATGAACCTTGGGAGTTTGCATGTGCTGGCTTACTTGATTAACTGCAAAGCACACATCTGGCCGAGTGATGGTTAGATAGATCAGCTTCCCAACCATCCTTCTATACTGCTTGACATCTTCAAATGGAGTATCTTCATACTCCCCCTCTCGCAATACCTTGTAACCTTCTTCAAGTGGTGTCTTGGCTTGTCTTCC
The DNA here is from genome assembly GCF_020379485.1 of Brassica napus. Classification (NCBI taxonomy): domain Eukaryota; kingdom Viridiplantae; phylum Streptophyta; class Magnoliopsida; order Brassicales; family Brassicaceae; genus Brassica; species Brassica napus. Next base: position 87,353 of record NW_026015019.1, read on the forward strand.
TCCAAGATCTCCTGCCTCCTTTAAGATGTCCAGGGTATACTTTCTTTGGGACATGAACAATCCTTCCTTTGATCTGCACATCTCAATGCCGAGGAAGTACTTCAGTTCTCCTAGGTCTTTGATATCAAATGCGGCTTTAAGAAAGGTCTTGGTTGAACTGATCCCCTCCTTGTCACAACCAGTGATGATGATATCATCCACATAGACTAGAATCACAACAATCCCTTGCTTGCTGGTGAGAGTGAAGAGTGTGTGATCCGCTTGAGACTTCACAAAGCCTCTCCCATTCAGTGTAGTGCTCAGCTTGTGATACCAAGCTCTTGGTGATTGCTTCAAACCATATATGGCTTTTCTGAGTCTGAGTACATTCCCTGGTTTCACCATCTCTTCCATTCCCGGCGGTGGTCTCATATATACCTCATCTTCTAGTTCACCTTGCAAGAAGGCATTCTTCACATCCATTTGCCAAAGATCCCACTCTTGATTTACTGCCAATGAAAGGATAATCCGGATTGTGTGGAGCTTGGCCACTGGTGCAAAGGTGTCTAGATAGTCTTCTCCATAAACTTGTGTGTATCCTCTTGCTACCAATCTGGTCTTCTTTCTTTCTGGCTTCCCATTTGCAAGATACTTGATGGTGTGTATGAGTCTGCTGGTCACGGCTTTCTTTCCTTTTGGAAGCTCTGTCTCATACCAGGTGTTGTTCCTCTCCATGGCTCCCATTTCATCATTCACTGATTCCCTCCATTCATCATCTTCCATAGCTTCTGCATATGTTCTTGGTATCCATTCCTGATCCAATGAACCCACAAAGGCTTGATGTTCTTCTGGATAGTGAGCTAGGGAGCACACGCCACTGGGTGGGTGAGCTACTGCCTCTGCATTGAAGTAGACTCTGGTGTTGTTCCAGTTTGAAGCCGGCTTCTTGATCCTAGTACTTCTCCTAAGTACTGGCTGATCATTTTCATTCTGAGTGCCTTCTCCACCTTCCAAGTTCTGATTCTGATCCTCCACTTCCTCCTCTTGGTCATGGTGCTCTTCTTGATCATGAACTTCCTCAGATACAGGTGGTTCACCCTGATTTCCCCCCTCAGGATCAAGGGGAGCAGCTTCTTGGATCTCAACTTCATCTGTAGTTGTCTCGGTTTGCTCTTCAGACCGGCTTGATCCTCCCACATTATCTGATCCTGCTTGTCCCGGCTCTTCCATAGGTAAGCTGACCCCAAGTCTCCTCATGACTTGTCTGAGATTGGCTGCTCTATCTGATGCGGATTGAGACAAGTTCTCCAGCTCATTCCAATCCTTGTTGTTGTAGTACCCTCTGGTTTCTACAAACTTCACATCTCTAGATACCAAGACTCTCCTAGTCTCTGGTTCATAGCACTTATAGCCCTTCTGGTTTGGTGAATACCCAATGAACATAGCTCTTGTGCTCTTAGCCTCCAGTTTGTTCCTCAGTTCTCCTGGTTTCAAAACAAAACAAAGGCACCCAAACACACGCATATGATCAATAGATGGTTTAGCTTTGTTCAATACCTCAAATGGAGAGTAGTCTTTTAGAACTCTGGTAGGAATGCGGTTGATCAGGTAGCATGCAGTTAGGACCGCATCACCCCAAAAGCTCTTTGGGACACTAGTATGGAACATCATGCTCCTAGTGACCTCCATGAGATGCCTGTTCTTCCTCTCGGCCACACCATTTTGTTGGGGAGTGTATGGACAGCTGGTTTGATGGATCACACCTCGTTTGGCTAGATGGGCTTTGAATGCATTGCTGGTGTACTCTCCTCCATTATCTGATCTCAAAATCTTAACTTTGGCATTATAATGGTTAGAGACATATGTTTCAAAGTTTATAAATGCATCTAAGACCCTATCCTTTGATTGTAAGAGAGTGATCCATGTGTACTTGGATTTCTCATCAATAAAGGTCACAAAATACTTGTGATGTTCTCTAGAAAGACATGGAGCTGTCCATACATCCGAGTGAATTAAATCAAAGCAGTGTTCATAGATTGTACTAGACTTGGGAAATACAGTTTTGCAATGTTTTCCTAAGATACAAGCTTCACAATCTTGTTGGAATGAAATACTAGGCAACATGATGTTCAAGGCACGAGAATGAGGATGTCCTAATCTAGCATGCCACATTACATCTTTAGGGAAATTAAAACTTGAATTGAAAGCAACAGATAGATCGGATGCAAGCTTAGTGTCTTCTAGCAAGTACAGGTTTCCCTTGCTCACACCTTTGCCAAGCAACCTACATGAGTCAATATCCTGAAAGTAGACATCATCAGGCGTAAATATAACATTGCAATTCAAGTCATTGGTCACCCTTTTCACAGATAATAGATTAGAAGTGAAACTAGGCATGTAGAAGGCTTTGGATTCTTTCTCAAATAATTTAAGTTCCCCTATGCCTTTAATTGGAACCTTGTTACCATCAGCTATCATAACATTTCCTACTGCAGGAGTGATATTTTTAATCAAGTTTAAATCACTAATCATGTGATGAGAGGCTCCTGAGTCTATGACTAAGGGTTTAACTCTATCAGATTCATGAGCAACTTGAAATGCCGTGAATAAACTCCTAGGCAATTGATATGATGCACTAAGAGAGGAACCAAGAGTTTTACCAGACTCCTTGAGAGCTTTGATGAGTGCCTCAATGTCAGATTTCTTGATGGACTCATCCTGGTTTCCCTTGCCCTCATGAGTGCGGTAGGCCGTGGAAGCTTCTCCTACATCACCTGAGTAGTTTGCTCGACCATCAGTCTTGAACTTAGCCGGTTTGAGGTGTGGGTGAAGTATCCAGCACTTGTCCTTGCCGTGACCCTTCCTCTTGCAATGATCACACACCCACACTTTCTTTTCCTCCGGCTTGTAGTACCCTTTGTTGGCTACTCCGGCAGGTTTGCTCTCGGCTCCTTCAGCTTGATTGGCCATCACTAGCTCTCCCTTTCTCTTAAAGAGACCCACTGAGCCGTGCTCCTTCTGAATCTCAGCACACACTTCATCTAGAGATGGAAGCTCCTTGTTCCTCAGTATGTGCCTAATAAGGTCATCATACCCTGGGTTGAGAGTGAGCAGCAAGGCAAAGACCTTATCTTGCTCCCTTCTTTCATGTAGAACATCCGGATCAATTGTTGCGGGTCTGAGCATCTCTAGCTCAGCCCATAGAGACCGGAACTTCCCAAAATGAGCATCAAAGTCTGTGTCCTCTTGACTTAGAGAGTTGATTGCTCCTTTTACTTCATACACCTTGCTGATGTTGGATTTGTTGGCATACACCTTCTTGAGAGTATCCCACAGCTCCTTGGAAGTTTCACAGAATGCATAAGCCTCTTGGAGAGAAGGGGCGAGGCTATTCTGGATGATAGACAACACCATGAGGTCCTCCTGACCTTTCTTCTTATCCCCAGCATCCGCAACCACCACTTCTTTGCCATCCTCTCCTAGGACAGTCTTCTTGGTGGGGCGGCCTTCTTCAACAATCTCCCAAAGGCCTCTGCCTCCGAGAGCTGTTTTGGCAAGTCTTGCCCATGTCAGGTAGTTAGGACCCTTGAGAGTAACTGGTATCATCACCATCTTTGGGTTCTCGGAGGTATCCATCAAGAGAGAAGGAGAAACGAAAGTTTTGGATGAACTTTGCTATTTTTGGCAAATTCTGGAAATGAGATTGAAGAACACCTCAAGAACAGGATGAACTTTGCCAAAAATAGAAATAAAACACAGAGAGTTCGCGGAAGAAAAAGAGATTTAGGTCTCAAGAGCACAGCTGCTCTGATACCATGAGAGTTTTAGAAGATTAAGGAGAGATTAAGAGAGAAGAGTAAGAGATGGAGAGAGTTTCCGTGAGAGTGTGACAAAGAGAATAGTGTTGAGATGAGGAGATGGAGAGTGGATACATGGATAGAGGAAGGGATTTGGAGCAGGCAGTAACTTGGAGATTTACCACAGTAACTTTATTGTTACTGTGGTAACTGAGTTAAAAGACTTGGGAAGTTACCTTGCATCTATGTGAAGAGTGAATCACGCCAGGATGAGTCTGAATAAGCAAGGAGGAGTTTGGATAAGGTCTGGTCAAGGCTAGAGAGCTTTAGACAGGCTGGCACCAGCTGGAAAGCTAAAGCAAGATGCCCAAGCATGTGAGGAACCTTATTGGCTAGTTTAAATCAAGCATCTTTGACTACACATGCTTTCTATCCTAGCTAGAGTGAACCTGGACGAATTGATGTATCCCTAATCTATATGTGTTGTAAACTCTCTCATTAATCAATCTAATGGAGTTTTGAGTCTCTCTCTATTCTCTCACTAAAATCTCTTAATCTCTTTAATCTTTTCATCTGATTATCCTGGATTAGTTGAATCATGCTCTAATACACAAAAGTGTATATGGTATCAGAGCCAGGTTGCGCAAAGTGGGAGAGTGTGATTCCTTTTTCCTTAAAGTTATTGAGTGTTCTTGAGTGTTCTTGGTGTTCTTAACTCCTGGGTTTCATTATCTTGGTGGCGTGAGAGGTTCTGGTGAATCCAAATCATCTCAACATGGAAATGGAGCACAGACCTGAGTCAACTGTGAAGACTGAAGAGGAGAGGCTTGGCGAGTGGTCAAGGTGGGCTAAAAGAGCTTTGGAAAGCTGTGGGTTATGGAGTAGTCATGGAAAGGGGAAACCTTTCATGGAAATGGCTACTGAAGAAGGTCAGACAAGAGGTCTGAAGCTGGGAAATGAAGTTGTTCAAGGAAACACTACAAAGAGTGAGATTGAAGCAACTTTAGGCAAGTCCAAGCTTGTGAGAGTCATTGAGGACAGAGGGGTGATCCGCGGCTTGAGACAAGGAAAGGATGAGTGTTATCAGCTTGTGGGAAGGCTGAGAGAAGTGTGGTCAGAGCTAGATGTGGTGAAGACACACACATCAAATCCGAGATGTAGTCAAGAAAGGAGGAAGCAAGATGTGATCTTCAGCTTCCTTATGGAAGAGGTATGTGAGCTTGTTAAATATACTTGTGATGTGTGGGAAATGAACAGGAAGCCAGAAAGATGGAAGGGAGGTACAAGCTGTAAGAGGGGAAGGTTGAGAAAACTTTCTAAGGAGTGGTTAATGAAGAGAAGGGTATGGAGAAAGGATAGCGAGTCTGAGCACTTAAGTGGCAGGATGAGTGTAATCTTGAAGAGAATCAAGGATGTACTTCAGCAGATGGTTATAGGAGAGTGTTCATACTCAGCTTACATGGGAGAAACAGTAGGAGACAGTGCGGATATGAGAGGAATGGATACCAAGAGGGCAGATGAGTGTGTGACAAAGAAGGAATGGGATGAGTTGGTTAAGCATGTGTATGCTTTGGCTACGACCCGGAGTCTGGGTGCTCCTGCCAAAGCATCCACATCTAAACCCATCATCATTGACTCTGGAGCAACACACCACATGATCAGTGACAAGAGACTAATCAGTGAGGTTAAAGCAGCAACAGGGAGTGTCATGATAGCCAATGGTACCAGGATCCCAATAGAAGGAGTGGGAAACCTCAAGCTGTTTGAGAAGAACTCTACTGCCTTCTACCTACCTCAGTTTACATCCAATCTAATCTCAGTTAAGAAGGCTACAGTTGATCTGGATTGTCAAGTGGTTTTCAGACCAAATGAAGTTGAGTTCCAGGATTTGAAGACTGGAAGGGTTATTGGCAGAGGAGACAGCAAGCATCAGCTCTATCATCTCCAAACAACTGAGGCGCCTAGTCCTGTGGAGTCTGTGTGTTTAAGCAGCACAACGGATAGGTGTGATAATCTCACATGGCATGCAAGGCTGGGACATCCTCATGCCAAGGCAATTGAACTGATTCTACCAAGTATGGCGTTCAATCACTTGGAGTGTGAAGCGTGTATACTTGGAAAGCACTGTAGGACTGTCTTCCCAACATCAGAAACCAGATATGAGAATTGCTTTGATCTGGTGCATTCAGACGTGTGGACAGCTCCCTGCATGTCTAGAGACAGCCATAAGTACTTTGTGACTTTCATTGATGAGAAGTCAAAGTACACATGGATCACCATGATTCCCTCCAAAGACAGAGTCCTAGAAGCCTTCATGAACTTCCAAGCATATGTTACTAATCAGTACAATGCCACTGTGAAGATTCTGAGGTCTGATAATGGAGGAGAATACACTAGTAATGCTTTCAAGAGTCATCTTGCAAAGCATGGGATTGTGCAACAAACTAGCTGTCCTTACACACCACAACAAAATGGGGTGGCAGAGAGGAAGAACAGACATTTGATGGAGGTTGCGAGATCAATCATGTTCCACATGAATGTCCCTAAGAGGTTTTGGAGTGATGCTGTTCAGACTGCTTGCTATCTCATCAATAGAGTGCCAACCCGTGTCTTGAAGAAACTGTCTCCCTTTGAAGTATTGAACAAGACCAAGCCACACATTGATCATTTGAGAGTCTTTGGGTGCTTATGTTATGTGATGAGTCCCGGAGAAAGAAGGAACAAGCTAGAAGCAAAGAGTACTAAAGCTATGTTCATTGGGTACTCAATCACTCAGAAAGGCTACAAATGTTATGATCCAATAACTAGGAGGGTTATGGTATCTAGAGAAGTGAAGTTTGTTGAGTCTAAAGGGTATTATGAGGAGAAGAAATGGGAAGACCTAGAGGATCTGTCCCGAGCTCCATCAGAGAAGGCAACAACATTGAGGGTGTTGTTGGAGAGGCTAGGGATAGGATTATCCCAAGATCAGGAACCAGGAAGAACAGGACCTACTAATCAAGCTGGAGAAGCTGGAGGAACAACTCCTCTTGATCATGAGAGGGGGAATGGATCTGAATCAGGGGAGCAGGAGCATAACCAAGAGGATTCAGGTCAGCATGATCAGGAGGAGACACAGGAAGTAGAGAGTGGAGCTCAGTCAGGTGGAAATGAGCAGGGAGAACCTGCTGGAAATGAGCAGGGAGAACCTACTGGTTTAAGAGAGGAAGCACAAGAGAATGTTCAGGCTGAAGAACAGGTTGAGACCTTGCGGAGGAGCACAAGGATAAGGAGGGATCCTTCCAACTGGGTAAACACGAGAGTGTACTACAATGCCCAGGCTGTGGAGCATCCCTCTCAAGCCATGTGTTCCTTTGCTGAGTTTCCAGAAGAGCACATGGTGTTTATGTGTAACTTGGATGAGAATGAGATACCAAGATCTTATGAAGAAGCTATGAAGCACAAGGTTTGGAGAGATTCAGTAGGAGATGAAAGGGATGCAATGATCAGGAATGACACTTGGTATGAGAGTGAATTACCTAGAGGGAAGAAGGCAGTTTCAAGCAGATGGATCTTCACCATTAAATATCTTGCAAATGGGGAGATAGATAGGCACAAGACCAGGCTGGTTGCAAGAGGATTTACACAGACTTATGGAGAAGATTACATTGATACTTTTGCACCAGTGGCCAAGCTTCACACAATTCGAATTGTGTTATCCATTGCAACAAACTTGGAGTGGGATTTGTGGCAGATGGATGTGAAGAATGCTTTCCTGCAAGGTGAGCTAGAAGATGAGGTATATATGCTTCCTCCTCCTGGTCTTGAGCATCTAGTAAAGCCAGGAAATGTTTTGAGATTGAAGAAAGCTATATATGGGTTGAAGCAGTCTCCTAGAGCCTGGTACAGGAAGCTGAGTACAACACTCAATGGGAGAGGGTTCAGGAAGTCTGAACTAGATCACACACTCTTCACACTGGTCGGGCCATCAGGGATCATTGTGATTCTAGTGTATGTGGATGATTTGATTATCACAGGGAGTGATAAGGCTGGGATTAAAGCCACTAAAGAGTTTCTCAGGTCAGTATTTGATATCAAAGACTTGGGAGAGATGAAGTATTTCTTGGGGATTGAGATATGCAGATCAAAGGAGGGTTTGTTCATGTCTCAAAGGAAGTATGCAATGGATATGCTAAAGGAAGCTGATGTGCTTGGAGGAAAGATAGCTAAGACACCTCTTGAGGAGGGGTATAAGGTCTTGCGTGAGGGGGAGGTTGAAGAGAACCAGTTGTTTGAGGATGCTAAGCTGTATAGGAGGATGGTTGGAAAGCTGATCTACTTGACGATTACAAGACCTGATATATGCTTTGCAGTGAATCAAGTGAGCCAGCATATGCAGGCACCAAAGGTTCATCATTGGAAGATGGTTGATAGGATACTGAGGTATTTGAGTGGCACGTCTGGTCAAGGAGTTTGGATGGGTTGTAATGGCAGTACAGAAGTGGTTGGATATTGTGATGCTGATTGGGCAGGAGATAGAGTGGACAGGAGATCAACTACTGGGTATTGTACATTCATTGGAGGGAACTTGGTCACTTGGAAGAGTAAGAAGCAGAAGGTTATCTCCTGTTCAAGTGCTGAAGCTGAGTATAGAGCCATGTTGAAGCTGACAAACGAGTTGGTGTGGATCAAGGGGATCTTGAAGCATTTGGAGATTGAGCAGAGTACTCCTATGACAATGCATTGTGACAATCAAGCAGCTATCCACATTGCTTCTAACTCAGTCTTTCATGAGAGGACGAAGCATATAGAAGTTGATTGTCACAAGGTGAGGCAGATGATTATACTTGGAGTGATATTGCCATGTTATACAAGAAGTGAAGATCAGCTTGCAGATGTGTTTACTAAGGCAGCGAGAGTAAAGACAATGGAGTCCATACTATCAAGACTTGGACTCATTGATCTTACTCCTAGGAGCTGAGCCCCTTAACCATGGAGTCTCCACTCTTTTTCCCTCATCAAGGTTTTATCCCATTGGGTTTTCCTTGGTGAGGTTTTTAATGAGGGAGGTCTTCATGGTTTCCAAGCTTGACTTGTTCTACATGGTCAAGCTTGAGGGGGAGTGTTGAGATGAGGAGATGGAGAGTGGATACATGGATAGAGGAAGGGATTTGGAGCAGGCAGTAACTTGGAGATTTACCACAGTAACTTTATTGTTACTGTGGTAACTGAGTTAAAAGACTTGGGAAGTTACCTTGCATCTATGTGAAGAGTGAATCACGCCAGGATGAGTCTGAATAAGCAAGGAGGAGTTTGGATAAGGTCTGGTCAAGGCTAGAGAGCTTTAGACAGGCTGGCACCAGCTGGAAAGCTAAAGCAAGATGCCCAAGCATGTGAGGAACCTTATTGGCTAGTTTAAATCAAGCATCTTTGACTACACATGCTTTCTATCCTAGCTAGAGTGAACCTGGACGAATTGATGTATCCCTAATCTATATGTGTTGTAAACTCTCTCATTAATCAATCTAATGGAGTTTTGAGTCTCTCTCTATTCTCTCACTAAAATCTCTTAATCTCTTTAATCTTTTCATCTGATTATCCTGGATTAGTTGAATCATGCTCTAATACACAAAAGTGTATAAATAGAAGGAGAATTAAGTTTCCTTACTTGATTTGTTACACATGACAAGGTATTTAAAGACATACAAGAATGCATAAACAATGAGAAGATAGTACAAGGGAAAGAATAAACAAAGAGGAAGCAGATCCGCGGATGGCTCGTTCAGCAAGAGGGATAGTGACAGCTCCCAACGGTCAGCTCCCTCTCTCTTCTCTTAGACACACCCGTGACTCCTCCACTCACTTCTCTTCAACGGATACATGTCGACATTCCCACTCACTAGGAGATCTTTTAATCACTTGACCGAGTTGGTTAACTCATGACTTGCTTCCTTTCCTTGCAAGTCACTCTTAGGTTGTACGGACAGCCTTGTTCTCCAAGTTCCTATCTTCTTGCTTTATTCTTCATGTCAACAATTCCAGTTTCCCAGTTTGGGAATAGCACAGCTTCATCGTCGTTCCAGTCAAACCAGGATGAATCACTTTGTGAGAAGCTTGATTTGGATACATAAAGTGGTGGAGAATCACCAGGAAGTTGAATAAATCTCATAGGAGTTGGGATGAAGAAGTTATCCCACTTTCAAATCAGGTGATTCCAGTTTCCCAGTTTGGGAATAGCACAGCTTCTTCGTCGTTCCAATCAAACCAGGATGAATCTCTTTGTGAGAAGCTTGATTTGGATACATAAAGTGGTGGAGAATCACCAGGAAGTTGAATAAATCTCATAGGAGTTGGGATGAAGAAGTTATCCCACTTTCAAATCAGGTGATTCCAGTTTCCCAGTTTGGGAATAGCACAGCTTCTTCGTCGTTCCAATCAAACCAGGATGAATCACTTTGTGAGAAGCTTGATTTGGATACATAAAGTGGTGGAGAATCACCAGGAAGTTGAATAAATCTCATAGGAGTTGGGATGAAGAAGTTATCCCACTTTCAAATCAGGTGATTCCAGTTTCCCAGTTTGGGAATAGCACAGCTTCTTCGTCGTTCCAATCAAACCAGGATGAATCACTTTGTGAGAAGCTTGATTTGGATACATAAAGTGGTGGAGAATCACCAGGAAGTTGAATAAATCTCATAGGAGTTGGCATGAAGAAGTTATCCCACTTTCAAATCAGGTGATTCCAGTTTCCCAGTTTGGGAATAGCACAGCTTCTTCGTCGTTCCAATCAAACCAGGATGAATCACTTTGTGAGAAGCTTGATTTGGATACATAAAGTGGTGGAGAATCACCAGGAAGTTGAATAAATCTCATAGGAGTTGGGAAAAAAGTTATCCCACTTTCAAATCAGGTGATTCCAGTTTCCCAGTTTGGGAATAGCACAGCTTCTTCGTCGTTCCAATCAAACCAGGATGAATCACTTTGTAAGAAGCTTGATTTGGATACATAAAGTGGTGGAGAATCACCAGGAAGTTGAATAAATCTCATAGGAGTTGGGATGAAGAAGTTATCCCACTTTCAAATCAGGTGATTCCAGTTTCCCAGTTTGGGAATAGCACAGCTTCTTCGTCGTTCCAATCAAACCAGGATGAATCACTTTGTAAGAAGCTTGATTTGGATACATAAAGTGGTGGAGAATCACCAGGAAGTTGAATAAATCTCATAGGAGTTGGGATGAAGAAGTTATCCCACTTTCAAATCAGGTGATTCCAGTTTCCCAGTTTGGGAATAGCACAGCTTCTTCGTCGTTCCAATCAAACCAGGATGAATCACTTTGTAAGAAGCTTGATTTGGATACATAAAGTGGTGGAGAATCACCAGGAAGTTGAATAAATCTCATAGGAGTTGGGATGAAGAAGTTATCCCACTTTCAAATCAGGTGATTCCAGTTTCCCAGTTTGGGAATAGCACAGCTTCTTCGTCGTTCCAATCAAACCAGGATGAATCACTTTGTGAGAAGCTTGATTTGGATACATAAAGTGGTGGAGAATCACCAGGAAGTTGAATAAATCTCATAGGAGTTGGGATGAAGAAGTTATCCCACTTTCAAATCAGGTGATTCCAGTTTCCCAGTTTGGGAATAGCACAGCTTCTTCGTCGTTCCAATCAAACCAGGATGAATCACTTTGTGAGAAGCTTGATTTGGATACATAAAGTGGTGGAGAATCACCAGGAAGTTGAATAAATCTCATAGGAGTTGGGAAAAGAAGTTATCCCACTTTCAAATCAGGTGATTCCAGTTTCCCAGTTTGGGAATAGGACAGCTTCTCGTCGTTCCAATCAAACCAGGATGAATCACTTTGTGAGAAGCTTGATTTGGATACATAAAGTGGTGGAGAATCACCAGGAAGTTGAATAAATCTCATAGGAGTTGGGATGAAGAAGTTATCCCACTTTCAAATCAGGTGATTCCAGTTTCCCAGTTTGGGAATAGCACAGCTTCTTCGTCGTTCCAATCAAACCAGGATGAATCACTTTGTAAGAAGCTTGATTTGGATACATAAAGTGGTGGAGAATCACCAGGAAGTTGAATAAATCTCATAGGAGTTGGGATGAAGAAGTTATCCCACTTTCAAATCAGGTGATTCCAGTTTCCCAGTTTGGGAATAGCACAGCTTCTTCGTCGTTCCAATCAAACCAGGATGAATCACTTTGTAAGAAGCTTGATTTGGATACATAAAGTGGTGGAGAATCACCAGGAAGTTGAATAAATCTCATAGGAGTTGGGATGAAGAAGTTATCCCACTTTCAAATCAGGTGATTCCAGTTTCCCAGTTTGGGAATAGGACAGCTTCTTCGTCGTTCCAATCAAACCAGGATGAATCACTTTGTGAGAAGCTTGATTTGGATACATAAAGTGGTGGAGAATCACCAGGAAGTTGAATAAATCTCATAGGAGTTGGGATGAAGAAGTTATCCCACTTTCAAATCAGGTGATTCCAGTTTCCCAGTTTGGGAATAGCACAGCTTCTTCGTCGTTCCAATCAAACCAGGATGAATCACTTTGTGAGAAGCTTGATTTGGATACATAAAGTGGTGGAGAATCACCAGGAAGTTGAATAAATCTCATAGGAGTTGGGAAAAGAAGTTATCCCACTTTCAAATCAGGTGATTCCAGTTTCCCAGTTTGGGAATAGGACAGCTTCTTCGTCGTTCCAATCAAACCAGGATGAATCACTTTGTGAGAAGCTTGATTTGGATACATAAAGTGGTGGAGAATCACCAGGAAGTTGAATAAATCTCATAGGAGTTGGGATGAAGAAGTTATCCCACTTTCAAATCAGGTGATTCCAGTTTCCCAGTTTGGGAATAGCACAGCTTCTTCGTCGTTCCAATCAAACCAGGATGAATCACTTTGTGAGAAGCTTGATTTGGATACATAAAGTGGTGGAGAATCACCAGGAAGTTGAATAAATCTCATAGGAGTTGGGATGAAGAAGTTATCCCACTTTCAAATCAGGTGATTCCAGTTTCCCAGTTTGGGAATAGCACAGCTTCTTCGTCGTTCCAATCAAACCAGGATGAATCACTTTGTGAGAAGCTTGATTTGGATACATAAAGTGGTGGAGAATCACCAGGAAGTTGAATAAATCTCATAGGAGTTGGGATGAAGAAGTTATCCCACTTTCAAATCAGGTGATTCCAGTTTCCCAGTTTGGGAATAGCACAGCTTCTTCGTCGTTCCAATCAAACCAGGATGAATCACTTTGTGAGAAGCTTGATTTGGATACATAAAGTGGTGGAGAATCACCAGGAAGTTGAATAAATCTCATAGGAGTTGGGATGAAGAAGTTATCCCACTTTCAAATCAGGTGATTCCAGTTTCCCAGTTTGGGAATAGCACAGCTTCTTCGTCGTTCCAATCAAACCAGGATGAATCACTTTGTGAGAAGCTTGATTTGGATACATAAAGTGGTGGAGAATCACCAGGAAGTTGAATAAATCTCATAGGAGTTGGGATGAAGAAGTTATCCCACTTTCAAATCAGGTGATTCCAGTTTCCCAGTTTGGGAATAGCACAGCTTCTTCGTCGTTCCAATCAAACCAGGATGAATCACTTTGTAAGAAGCTTGATTTGGATACATAAAGTGGTGGAGAATCACCAGGAAGTTGAATAAATCTCATAGGAGTTGGGATGAAGAAGTTATCCCACTTTCAAATCAGGTGATTCCAGTTTCCCAGTTTGGGAATAGCACAGCTTCTTCGTCGTTCCAATCAAACCAGGATGAATCACTTTGTGAGAAGCTTGATTTGGATACATAAAGTGGTGGAGAATCACCAGGAAGTTGAATAAATCTCATAGGAGTTGGGATGAAGAAGTTATCCCACTTTCAAATCAGGTGATTCCAGTTTCCCAGTTTGGGAATAGCACAGCTTCTTCGTCGTTCCAATCAAACCAGGATGAATCACTTTGTGAAAAGCTTGATTTGGATACATAAAGTGGTGGAGAATCACCAGGAAGTTGAATAAATCTCATAGGAGTTGGGAAAAGAAGTTATCCCACTTTCAAATCAGGTGATTCCAGTTTCCCAGTTTGGGAATAGCACAGCTTCTCGTCGTTCCAATCAAACCAGGATGAATCACTTTGTGAGAAGCTTGATTTGGATACATAAAGTGGTGGAGAATCACCAGGAAGTTGAATAAATCTCATAGGAGTTGGGATGAAGAAGTTATCCCACTTTCAAATCAGGTGATTCCAGTTTCCCAGTTTGGGAATAGCACAGCTTCTTCGTCGTTCCAATCAAACCAGGATGAATCACTTTGTGAGAAGCTTGATTTGGATACATAAAGTGGTGGAGAATCACCAGGAAGTTGAATAAATCTCATAGGAGTTGGGAAAGAAGTTATCCCACTTTCAAATCAGGTGATTCCAGTTTCCCAGTTTGGGAATAGCACAGCTTCTTCGTCGTTCCAATCAAACCAGGATGAATCACTTTGTAAGAAGCTTGATTTGGATACATAAAGTGGTGGAGAATCACCAGGAAGTTGAATAAATCTCATAGGAGTTGGGATGAAGAAGTTATCCCACTTTCAAATCAGGTGATTCCAGTTTCCCAGTTTGGGAATAGCACAGCTTCTTCGTCGTTCCAATCAAACCAGGATGAATCACTTTGTGAGAAGCTTGATTTGGATACATAAAGTGGTGGAGAATCACCAGGAAGTTGAATAAATCTCATAGGAGTTGGGATGAAGAAGTTATCCCACTTTCAAATCAGGTGATTCCAGTTTCCCAGTTTGGGAATAGCACAGCTTCTTCGTCGTTCCAATCAAACCAGGATGAATCACTTTGTAAGAAGCTTGATTTGGATACATAAAGTGGTGGAGAATCACCAGGAAGTTGAATAAATCTCATAGGAGTTGGGATGAAGAAGTTATCCCACTTTCAAATCAGGTGATTCCAGTTTCCCAGTTTGGGAATAGCACAGCTTCTTCGTCGTTCCAATCAAACCAGGATGAATCACTTTGTGAGAAGCTTGATTTGGATACATAAAGTGGTGGAGAATCACCAGGAAGTTGAATAAATCTCATAGGAGTTGGGAAAGAAGTTATCCCACTTTCAAATCAGGTGATTCCAGTTTCCCAGTTTGGGAATAGGACAGCTTCTTGTCGTTCCAATCAAACCAGGATGAATCACTTTGTGAGAAGCTTGATTTGGATACATAAAGTGGTGGAGAATCACCAGGAAGTTGAATAAATCTCATAGGAGTTGGGATGAAGAAGTTATCCCACTTTCAAATCAGGTGATTCCAGTTTCCCAGTTTGGGAATAGCACAGCTTCTTCGTCGTTCCAATCAAACCAGGATGAATCACTTTGTAAGAAGCTTGATTTGGATACATAAAGTGGTGGAGAATCACCAGGAAGTTGAATAAATCTCATAGGAGTTGGGATGAAGAAGTTATCCCACTTTCAAATCAGGTGATTCCAGTTTCCCAGTTTGGGAATAGCACAGCTTCTTCGTCGTTCCAATCAAACCAGGATGAATCACTTTGTAAGAAGCTTGATTTGGATACATAAAGTGGTGGAGAATCACCAGGAAGTTGAATAAATCTCATAGGAGTTGGGATGAAGAAGTTATCCCACTTTCAAATCAGGTGATTCCAGTTTCCCAGTTTGGGAATAGCACAGCTTCTTCGTCGTTCCAATCAAACCAGGATGAATCACTTTGTGAGAAGCTTGATTTGGATACATAAAGTGGTGGAGAATCACCAGGAAGTTGAATAAATCTCATAGGAGTTGGGATGAAAAGTTATCCCACTTTCAAATCAGGTGATTCCAGTTTCCCAGTTTGGGAATAACACAGCTTCTTCGTCGTTCTAATCAAACCAGGATGAATCACTTTGTAAGAAGCTTGATTTGGATACATAAAGTGTGGAGAATCACCAGGAAGTTGAATAAATCTCATAGGAGTTGGGATGAAGAAGTTATCCCACTTTCAAATCAGGTGATTCCAGTTTCCCAGTTTGGGAATAGCACAGCTTCTTCGTCGTTCCAATCAAACCAGGATGAATCACTTTGTAAGAAGCTTGATTTGGATACATAAAGTGGTGGAGAATCACCAGGAAGTTGAATAAATCTCATAGGAGTTGGGATGAAGAAGTTATCCCACTTTCAAATCAGGTGATTCCAGTTTCCCAGTTTGGGAATAGCACAGCTTCTTCGTCGTTCCAATCAAACCAGGATGAATCACTTTGTAAGAAGCTTGATTTGGATACATAAAGTGGTGGAGAATCACCAGGAAGTTGAATAAATCTCATAGGAGTTGGGATGAAGAAGTTATCCCACTTTCAAATCAGGTGATTCCAGTTTCCCAGTTTGGGAATAGCACAGCTTCTTCGTCGTTCCAATCAAACCAGGATGAATCACTTTGTAAGAAGCTTGATTTGGATACATAAAGTGGTGGAGAATCACCAGGAAGTTGAATAAATCTCATAGGAGTTGGGATGAAGAAGTTATCCCACTTTCAAATCAGGTGATTCCAGTTTCCCAGTTTGGGAATAGCACAGCTTCTTCGTCGTTCCAATCAAACCAGGATGAATCACTTTGTGAGAAGCTTGATTTGGATACATAAAGTGGTGGAGAATCACCAGGAAGTTGAATAAATCTCATAGGAGTTGGGATGAAGAAGTTATCCCACTTTCAAATCAGGTGATTCCAGTTTCCCAGTTTGGGAATAGCACAGCTTCTTCGTCGTTCCAATCAAACCAGGATGAATCACTTTGTGAGAAGCTTGATTTGGATACATAAAGTGGTGGAGAATCACCAGGAAGTTGAATAAATCTCATAGGAGTTGGGATGAAGAAGTTATCCCACTTTCAAATCAGGTGATTCCAGTTTCCCAGTTTGGGAATAGGACAGCTTCTCGTCGTTCCAATCAAACCAGGATGAATCACTTTGTGAGAAGCTTGATTTGGATACATAAAGTGGTGGAGAATCACCAGGAAGTTGAATAAATCTCATAGGAGTTGGGATGAAGAAGTTATCCCACTTTCAAATCAGGTGATTCCAGTTTCCCAGTTTGGGAATAGCACAGCTTCTTCGTCGTTCCAATCAAACCAGGATGAATCACTTTGTAAGAAGCTTGATTTGGATACATAAAGTGGTGGAGAATCACCAGGAAGTTGAATAAATCTCATAGGAGTTGGGATGAAGAAGTTATCCCACTTTCAAATCAGGTGATTCCAGTTTCCCAGTTTGGGAATAGCACAGCTTCTTCGTCGTTCCAATCAAACCAGGATGAATCACTTTGTAAGAAGCTTGATTTGGATACATAAAGTGGTGGAGAATCACCAGGAAGTTGAATAAATCTCATAGGAGTTGGGAAAAGAAGTTATCCCACTTTCAAATCAGGTGATTCCAGTTTCCCAGTTTGGGAATAGGACAGCTTCTTTGTCGTTCCAATCAAACCAGGATGAATCACTTTGTGAGAAGGTTGATTTGGATACATAAAATGGTGGAGAATCACCAGGAAGTTGAATAAATCTCATAGGAGTTGGGATGAAGAAGTTATTGATATGATCATGGACCAGCCAGCTGATGGAGATAGAGATGGCGAGTTTAGAGATGAACCAGCTAAAGAAGATGAGGTCTTATCCATTCTTAAAGGTCCCATGACTCGAGCCAGAGCTAGGAAACTCAAAGAAGCTATTGGAGGACTAATCAGGAAGTCCTTGGAGCAAGAAGAATGTCTTGGAGGAAGCTTGATACTTCAAGATACGCTTATCACCATTCAAGCCATCTTACCATCAAGTTGAGTATCATCTAGGCTAGCAAGCTATGTGTGCTCTTTTCCTATCATTGTTTTTGTCCCTTTGGGTTTTGCAATGATAGGTTTTTAACGAGGCCATAGTCTTGCTATCTTATCACCTAGTTGATACTCTCGGACCAAACCACATGAAGAACCTTATGCTATCTTTATTTCTAAGTATTTATGTCTTTCATTTTCGAAAACTCTATCTAAGTTGTGTCTTTACTTCTACATTAATTGGAGGAGCCTGTTCCTTTAATTTCGAAATGCTTGGAGCCTGTTCCAAGCCTTTCACTATATATATGTGTAACTCGGCAACCCTAGCATCTATCAAGTTTTCTTTCATTTAAACCTTTGTGTTTTCTTCTCCCTTGCTTTCACGAGTTAAGAGAGTGTCTGGTGTGTAGTATCCAGTCTGTTGGTGTGTAATATCCAACGCCCAAGGGCTTTAGAAAGGTGTGTCATATCCGATCTAAGCCTAGGAGTATCAAGGAGCCTTTCCGCAGCCTCTTGTGTCACCATTCGATCCACAGCCTTGATAAACTTGAGTCTTTGATTCGTTTATGCAAGGATCTATCCAAACCATCCAGAGAAGGGTCCTAGGATCTCATTAAGTGGTATCAGAGCACTCTGGAAGGGGAGTTTCGATTTCTCTTTTGCGATTTCTTAAGATCTACTCTTTGTCGATTCATATTTTGTTGATCAATCGGTTCTTGTGTGTTTATTCTCATTTGATCTGCTTGTTTCATTATCAGGATTGCTAGATCTGATTGTTTCGTATCTCATATTGATAGATCTAAGAATTTCGATCAAGTTTTGAACAAAAACCTTTTCACATTCTTGTCGATTACGTTATCGTTTTACTTGATCCGAAAGTTTCTTGTGATTGTGTGACTCGATCTGTTGTTAGATCATAGATCAGGATTTGATTACCTCATTTCATCATCCGTTGAATCTGATCTGTTAGTGTTTCAATTTCGAAAGATAGAATTCAAATCGTCGCGTGTTGATCAAGTATCTTCATTTGCCGCTTTGTTTGAAAACTTTGTTTCCTTATTTGAATCTTGAGTTCTGAATTCTTTTGAACTACTTACTGGTTCAAGTTTTTCGTGTATCAGGAAGCAATGGGGTCTGAGGAAGATGATGAAACCTTTGTGCGAAGGAATAGATTGCTGCAAGAAGCAATCACCAAACAAGTGATGGAAGCGATGGTGAAGTTACTGGAAGAGAAGTATGATCAGAGACCGCATGATGGGCAAGGACAAGCATCTGGTTCAAGACATGAGCCAAGAAGAAACAGACAAGGTCAGCGTGAGCATGCTGGATCAGAAGAGACTGATAACTTCTATGAGAGAAGTAGCCATAGCTCCGGTTCAAGACGTAGCAGTAGAAGATCTCGACGTGATCATGAGGGCCGGAGGCATAGACGCAATGAGCTATCAGGATTAAAGCTTAAGATCCCTCCTTTCCATGGTAAAGCTGATCCAGATGCCTATCTTGAGTGGGAGAAGAAGATCGAACTCGTTTTCAACTGTCAGCATTACTCAGAGACTAAGAAGATTCAAGTAGCTGCTACCGAGTTCAATGACTATGCATTGAGCTGGTGGGATCAGTTGGTTACAAACAAGAGGCGCAATGGTGAATTTCCCATTGAAACATGGGCAGAGATGAAAGCTGTGATGCGCAAGAGGTTTGTACCAAGCCATTATCACCGTGATCTTCATCAAAAGCTGAGACTGCTCACACAAGGATCAAAGTCTGTAGAGGAATACTTTCAAGAGATGGAGTTGCTTATGCTAAGAGCTTGTGTATCTGAGGACAGTGAAGCTACCATGGCACGATTTCTTGGTGGACTCAACCGTGAGATACAAGATAGAGTGGAGATGCAACACTACTTGGAAATAGAGGAGATGCTACACAAAGCTATCTTGGTGGAACAACAAGTTAAGAGAAGAAGTCATGCGCGTGGCAGCTATGGTTCCAATAGATACCAGACCTCTAAGGAAGATAAACCGAGCTATCAAAAGGAGAGCAAGCCACAGCCAAAAGAAGAAGCCAAGTCTAGTAGCATCTACAACAAAGATAAGGGGAAAGTGGAAGCTACAAGCTCGCGTGCAAGAGATGTGAAGTGTTTTAAGTGCCAAGGACGTGGGCACTATGCTAATGAGTGTACCAACAAACGTGTGATGATCCTTCATGCTAATGGAGAGTATGAATCTGCTGATGAGGAGACAGAGGCCGAAGAAGATCACAGTTCAGAAGAGGAGTATGTTGCCAATCCGGTCGCTGGAAGGTTGCTAGTTGCTAGAAGAACCTTGAGTCTTCAAAGCAAGACCGAAGAAATGGAGCAAAGAGAGAATCTCTTCTATACTAGATGTCTAGTGCAAGGAAAGGTCTGTAGTCTTATTGTGGATGGAGGCAGTTGTGTCAACGTTGCGAGTGAGACTATGGTTAAAAAGTTGGGTTTAAGGGTCCAAAAGCATCCTAAACCATATAGACTCCAATGGCTCAATGAAGAGGGCGAGATGAGAGTATCTACTCAGGTTATGGTTCCCTTAGCCATTGGTAAATATGAAGATGAGATTCTTTGTGATGTGTTGCCTATGGAAGCTGGACACATTCTCCTTGGAAGGCCGTGGCAATCAGATAGACGTGTGATACATGATGGGTATGCCAACAAGCACACCTTTGAGTTTAAAGGGAGAAAGACAGTTCTTGTGCCTATGACTCCTAAGGAAGTTCAGATTGATCAGCTTCAGCTACAAAAGAAGAAAGAGATAGATCTTCCCGCTGAATCAACAAAGCAACTAAACTTCTATGCCAAGTCTGGTGATGTTAAAAGATCTCTCTGCTCTAATCTTCCTATCCTTTTGTTTATCTATAAGGAATCCTCTTGACTACTACTAACATTGCACCGGAGTATCCGAGTGAACTTGTCAATCTCTTACAGGAATATCAAGATGTTTTTCCAGAAGATAGTCCCAATGGACTACCACCAGTGCGAGGGATTGAGCACCAAATTGATTTTGTGCCCGGTTCTACACTTCCCAATAGGCCAGCATACAGAACCAATCCGGTGGAGACCAAAGAACTACAAAGGCAAGTGGAGGAACTGATGGAGAAAGGGCATATCCGAGAGAGCATGAGTCCTTGTGCTGTGCCAGTGCTACTTGTGCCCAAGAAAGATGGAAGCTGGCGCATGTGTGTTGATTGCAGAGCCATCAACAATATCACTGTAAAGTATCGCCATCCTATTCCTAGATTAGATGATATGCTTGATGAATTGCATGGTTCTTGCATATTTTCTAAGATTGATTTGAAAAGTGGATACCATCAGATTAGGATGAAAGAAGGAGATGAATGGAAAACTGCATTCAAAACTAAACATGGTCTATATGAGTGGTTAGTCATGCCATTTGGATTAACCAATGCACCTAGTACATTCATGAGATTAATGAATCATGTTCTTAGATCATTCATTGGCATATTTGTTGTGGTATACTTTGATGACATCCTTGTATACAGTAAGAGCTTTAATGATCATATAGAACATCTTAGAGCTGTTCTTGATGTGCTTAGAAAGGAATCTCTTTTTGCTAACCTTAAGAAGTGTACTTTTGGAACGGATCACTTGGTCTTTTTAGGCTTTATTGTGGGTGCAGATGGGTTAAAGTTGATCCGGAGAAAGTGAGAGCAATTCAAGAATGGCCAATTCCAAAACTATAAGTGAAGTAAGGAGCTTCCACGGCCTTGCTGGCTTCTACCGACGGTTTGTGAAAGACTTTAGCACCATAGCAGCCCCATTGACTGAGGTGATCAAGAAAGAAGTTGGATTCAAATGGGGAGAAGCACAAGAACTTGCCTTTCAATGCCTAAAAGAGAAGCTTACTAATGCCCCTCTTCTTATACTTCCTGATTTCAATAAAACTTTTGAAATTGAATGTGATGCCTCAGGAATTGGAATTGGTGCTGTTCTTATGCAGGAGAAGAGACCCATAGCTTATTTCAGTGAGAAGCTTGGAGGCGCCACTCTCAACTATGCAACTTATGATAAGGAATTGTATGCCTTGGTGAGAGCCTTGCAGACTTGGCAGCATTACTTGTGGCCCAAGGAGTTTGTGATACACACGGATCATGAGTCTCTCAAGTACTTGAAAGGACAGAACAAGCTCAGCAAGAGACACGCAAGATGGGTAGAATTCATAGAAACATTTCCTTATGTCATCAAGTACAAACAAGGTAAAGAAAACATAGTTGCTGATGCACTATCTCGAAGGTATGTTCTCTTGAACACTCTTGATGCTAAGCTATTAGGTTTGAGCAGATTAAAGAAATGTATGAATCTGATCCAGATTTTAAAGAAGCTTATAACTCTTGTGAGAAATTTGCTGCTGGACATTATTTTAGACATGATGGATTCCTCTTTTATGATAATAGACTGTGTGTGCCTAATTGTTCTTTGAGAGACTTGTTTGTTAGGGAATCTCATGGAGGAAGTCTCATGGGTCACTTTGGTATTGCAAAGACTCTTAAAACTTTGCAGGATCATTTCTTTTGGCCTCGGATGAAAAGTGATGTGGAGAAACTATGTGAGAGATGTGCAACTTGCAAGCAAGCCAAGTCTAAGGTTCAGTCTCACGGTTTGTATACTCCTCTCCCTATTCCTTATCATCCTTGGAATGACATATCTATGGATTTCATTGTTGGATTGCCTAGAACTAGGACTGGGAAGGATTCTATCTTTGTTGTTGTTGACAGGTTCTCAAAAATGGCACATTTCATAGCATGTCACAAAACTGATGATGCATTGCATGTAGCTAATCTGTTCTTTAAGGAGATTGTGCGTTTACATGGCATGCCTAGGACCATAGTTTCTGATAGAGATACTAAGTTTCTTAGTTATTTTTGGAAAACTCTTTGGTCTAAGCTAGGCACTAAGTTGTTGTTCTCCACTACTTGTCATCCGCAAACTGATGGACAGACTGAAGTAGTTAATAGAACTCTAGGAACACTCTTGCGTGCATTCATTAAAAAGAATCTGAAATCTTGGGAAGACTATCTGCCACATTGTGAATTTGCATATAATCATGCTGTGCATTCTGCTTCTAAGTTTTCACCCTTTGAAATTGTTTATGGGTTCAATCCCACCTCTCCTTTGGATTTAATTCCTTTACCTGAGTGTGAAAGGGTCAGTTTGGATGGCAAAAAGAAGGCAGAGATGGTGAAACAACTCCACGAGCAAGCTAGGCTCAACATTGAAGAGAAAACTAAGCAGTATGTCAAGCATGCCAACAAAGGAAGGCGTGAGATGGTCTTTAAGGAGGGTGATAAAGTTTGGGTTCATTTGAGAAAAGAGAGGTTTCCTAATGAGAGGAAGTCAAAGCTTATGCCAAGAATTGATGGACCTTTTGAGATCACAAGAAGATCAGCAACAATGCCTACAAGATTGATCTCCAAGGTAAGTATGATGTGAGTAATAGCTTCAATGTTACTGACTTGATCCCTTTTATTGCAGATGAACCTGATTTGAGGTCAAATCCTTTTCAAGAGGGAGGGGATGATATGATCATGGACCAGCCAGCTGATGGAGATAGAGATGGCGAGTTTAGAGATGAACCAGCTGAAGAAGATGAGGTCTTAACCATTCCTAAAGGTCCCATGACTCGAGCCAGAGCTAGGAAACTCAAAGAAGCTATTGGAGGACTAATCAGGAAGTCCTTGGAGCAAGAAGAATGTCTTGGAGGAAGCTTGATACTTCAAGATACGCTTATCACCATTCAAGCCATCTTACCATCAAGTTGAGTATCATCTAGGCTAGCAAGCTATGTGTGCTCTTTTCCTATCATTGTTTTTGTCCCATTGGGTTTTGCAATGATAGGTTTTTAACGAGGCCATAGTCTTGCTATCTTATCACCTAGTTGATACTCTCGGACCAAACCACATGAAGAACCTTATGCTATCTTTATTTCTAAGTATTTATGTCTTTCATTTTCGAAAACTCTATCTAAGTTGTGTCTTTACTTCTACATTAATTGGAGGAGCCTGTTCCTTTAATTTCGAAATGCTTGGAGCCTGTTCCAAGCCTTTCACTATATATATGTGTAACTCGGCAACCCTAGCATCTATCAAGTTTTCTTTCATTTAAACCTTTGTGTTTTCTTCTCCCTTGCTTTCACGAGTTAAGAGAGTGTCTGGTGAGTAGTATCCAGTCTGTTGGTGTGTAATATCCAACGCCCAAGGGCTTTAGAAAGGTGTGTCATATCCGATCTAAGCCTAGGAGTATCAAGGAGCCTTTCCGCAGCCTCTTGTGTCACCATTCGATCCACAGCCTTGATAAACTTGAGTCTTTGATTCGTTTATGCAAGGATCTATCCAAACCATCCAGAGAAGGGTCCTAGGATCTCATTAGTTATCCCATTTTCAAAAAATCATGTGATTTTCCAGTTTCCCAGTTTGGGAATAGCAAGGTCTGTCATCGACGTTCAAATCAAACCAGGAATGATCATGTGTGAGAAGCTTGATTTGGATACATAATGGTGGAGAATGACCAGGAAGTTGAAGAAAATCTCATAGTATTGGCGAAAAGAAAGTTTATCCCACTTTCAAATCAGTGATTCCAGTTTCCCATTTGGGAAGAGCACAGCTTCATCGTTGTTCAAATCAAACCAGGATGAATCACTTGTGAGAAGCTTGATTGGATACTAAAGTGGTGGAAATCACCAGGAAGTTGAATAAATCTCATATGAGTGGCGAAAAGAAGTTATCCCACGTTCAAATCAGGTGATTCCAGTTTCCCAGTTTGGGAATAACACAGCTTCATCGTCGTTCCAGTCAAACCAGGATGAATCACTTTGTGAGAAGCTTGATTGTGGATTCATAAAGTGGTGGAGAATCACCAGACTTTAATAAATCTCATAGGAGTTTGGCATGAAGAAGTTACCCACACTTTCAAATCAGGTGATTCCTTTTCCCCCAGTTTGGGAATAGCACAGCTTCTTTCTTCGTCGTTCCAATGAAAAACCAGGATGAAACTCTTTGTAAGAAGCTTGATTTGGATACATAAAGTGGTGGGAGAATGACCAGGATTTTGAATAAATCTCATAGGAGTGGTGGGATGAAGAAGTTATCCCACTTTCAAATCAGTTGATTCCAGTTTCCCAGTTTGGAATAGCACAGCTTCTTCATCATTCCAATCAAACCAGGATGAATCTCTTTGTAAGAAGGTTGATTTGGATACATAAAGTGGTGATATGATCATGGACCAGCCAGCTGATGGAGATAGAGATGGCGAGTTTAGAGATGAACCAGCTAAAGAAGATGAGGTCTTATCCATTCCTAAAGGTCCCATGACTCGAGCCAGAGCTAGGAAACTCAAAGAAGCTATTGGAGGACTAATCAGGAAGTCCTTGGAGCAAGAAGAATGTCTTGGAGGAAGCTTGATACTTCAAGATACGCTTATCACCATTCAAGCCATCTTACCATCAAGTTGAGTATCATCTAGGCTAGCAAGCTATGTGTGCTCTTTTCCTATCATTGTTTTTGTCCCTTTGGGTTTTGCAATGATAGGTTTTTAACGAGGCCATAGTCTTGCTATCTTATCACCTAGTTGATACTCTCGGACCAAACCACATGAAGAACCTTATGCTATCTTTATTTCTAAGTATTTATGTCTTTCATTTTCGAAAACTCTATCTAAGTTGTGTCTTTACTTCTACATTAATTGGAGGAGCCTGTTCCTTTAATTTCGAAATGCTTGGAGCCTGTTCCAAGCCTTTCACTATATATATGTGTAACTCGGCAACCCTAGCATCTATCAAGTTTTCTTTCATTTAAACCTTTGTGTTTTCTTCTCCCTTGCTTTCACGAGTTAAGAGAGTGTCTGGTGTGTAGTATCCAGTCTGTTGGTGTGTAATATCCAACGCCCAAGGGCTTTAGAAAGGTGTGTCATATCCGATCTAAGCCTAGGAGTATCAAGGAGCCTTTCCGCAGCCTCTTGTGTCACCATTCGATCCACAACCTTGATAAACTTGAGTCTTTGATTCGTTTATGCAAGGATCTATCCAAACCATCCAGAGAAGGGTCCTAGGATCTCATTAAGTGGTATCAGAGCACTCTGGAAGGGGAGTTTCGATTTCTCTTTTGCGATTTCTTAAGATCTACTCTTTGTCGATTCATATTTTGTGATCAATCGGTTCTTGTGTGTTTATTCTCATTTGATCTGCTTGTTTCATTATCAGGATTGCTAGATCTGATTGTTTCGTATCTCATATTGATAGATCTAAGAATTTCGATCAAGTTTTGAACAAAAACCTTTTCACATTCTTGTCGATTACGTTATCGTTTTACTTGATCCGAAAGTTTCTTGTGATTGTGTGACTCGATCTGTTGTTAAGATCATAGATCAGGATTTGATTACCTCATTTCATCATCCGTTGAATCTGATCTGTTAGTGTTTCAATTTCGAAAGATAGAATTCAAATCGTCGCGTGTTGATCAAGTATCTTCATTTGCCGCTTTGTTTGAAAACCTTGTTTCCTTATTTGAATCTTGAGTTCTGAATTCTTTTGAACTACTTACTGGTTCAAGTTTTTCGTGTATCAGGAAGCAATGGGGTCTGAGGAAGATGATGAAACCTTTGTGCGAAGGAATAGGTTGCTGCAAGAAGCAATCACCAAACAAGTGATGGAAGCGATGGTGAAGTTACTGGAAGAGAATATGATCAGAGACCGCATGATGGGCAAGGACAAGCATCTGGTTCAAGACATGAGCCAAGAAGAAACAGACAAGGTCAGCGTGAGCATGCTGGATCAGAAGAGACTGATAACTTCTATGAGAGAAGTAGCCATAGCTCCGGTTCAAGACGTAGCAGTAGAAGATCTCGACGTGATCATGAGGGCCGGAGGCATAGACGCAATGAGCTATCAGGATTAAAGCTTAAGATCCCTCCTTTCCATGGTAAAGCTGATCCAGATGCCTATCTTGAGTGGGAGAAGAAGATCGAACTCGTGTTCAACTGTCAGCATTACTCAGAGACTAAGAAGATTCAAGTAGCTGCTACCGAGTTCAATGACTATGCATTGAGCTGGTGGGATCAGTTGGTTACAAACAAGAGGCGCAATGGTGAATTTCCCATTGAAACATGGGCAGAGATGAAAGCTGTGATGCGCAAGAGGTTTGTACCAAGCCATTATCACCGTGATCTTCATCAAAAGCTGAGACTACTCACACAAGGATCAAAGTCTGTAGAGGAATACTTTCAAGAGATGGAGTTGCTTATGCTAAGAGCTTGTGTATCTGAGGACAGTGAAGCAACCATGGCACGATTTCTTGGTGGACTCAACCGTGAGATACAAGATAGAGTGGAGATGCAACACTACTTGGAAATAGAGGAGATGCTACACAAAGCTATCTTGGTGGAACAACAAGTTAAGAGAAGAAGTCATGCGCGTGGCAGCTATGGTTCCAATAGATACCAGACCTCTAAGGAAGATAAGCCGAGCTATCAAAAGGAGAGCAAGCCACAGCCAAAAGAAGAAGCCAAGTCTAGTAGCATCTACAACAAAGATAAGGGGAAAGTGGAAGCTACAAGCTCGCGTGCAAGAGATGTGAAGTGTTTTAAGTGCCAAGGACGTGGGCACTATGCTAATGAGTGTACCAACAAACGTGTGATGATCCTTCATGCTAATGGAGAGTATGAATCTGCTGATGAGGAGACAGAGGCCGAAGAAGATCACAGTTCAGAAGAGGAGTATGTTGCCAATCCGGTCGCTGGAAGGTTGCTAGTTGCTAGAAGAACCTTGAGTCTTCAAAGCAAGACCGAAGAAATGGAGCAAAGAGAGAATCTCTTCTATACTAGATGTCTAGTGCAAG
The DNA here is from genome assembly GCF_020379485.1 of Brassica napus. Taxonomy (NCBI): domain Eukaryota; kingdom Viridiplantae; phylum Streptophyta; class Magnoliopsida; order Brassicales; family Brassicaceae; genus Brassica; species Brassica napus. The sequence continues at coordinate 114,783 of NW_026015019.1, forward strand.
GAAAGGTCTGTAGTCTTATTGTGGATGGAGGCAGTTGTGTCAACGTTGCGAGTGAGACTATGGTTAAAAAGTTGGGTTTAAGGGTCCAAAAGCATCCTAAACCATATAGGCTCCAATGGCTCAATGAAGAGGGCGAGATGAGAGTATCTACTCAGGTTATGGTTCCCTTAGCCATTGGTAAATATGAAGATGAGATTCTTTGTGATGTGTTGCCTATGGAAGCTGGACACATTCTCCTTGGAAGGCCGTGGCAATCAGATAGACGTGTGATACATGATGGGTATGCCAACAAGCACACCTTTGAGTTTAAAGGGAGAAAGACAGTTCTTGTACCTATGACTCCTAAGGAAGTTCAGGTTGATCAGCTTCAGCTACAAAAGAAGAAAGAGATAGATCTTCCCGCTGAATCAACAAAGCAACTAAACTTCTATGCCAAGTCTGGTGATGTTAAAAGATCTCTCTGCTCTAACCTTCCTATCCTTTTGTTTATCTATAAGGAATCCCTCTTGACTACTACTAACATTGCACCGGAGTATCCGAGTGAACTTGTCAATCTCTTACAGGAATATCAAGATGTTTTTCCAGAAGATAGTCCCAATGGACTACCACCAGTGCGAGGGATTGAGCACCAAATTGATTTTGTGCCCGGTTCTACACTTCCCAATAGGCCAGCATACAGAACCAATCCGGTGGAGACCAAAGAACTACAAAGGCAAGTGGAGGAACTGATGGAGAAAGGGCATATCCGAGAGAGCATGAGTCCTTGTGCTGTGCCAGTGCTACTTGTGCCCAAGAAAGATGGAAGCTGGCGCATGTGTGTTGATTGCAGAGCCATCAACAATATCACTGTAAAGTATCGCCATCCTATTCCTAGATTAGATGATATGCTTGATGAATTGCATGGTTCTTGCATATTTTCTAAGATTGATTTGAAAAGTGGATACCATCAGATTAGGATGAAAGAAGGAGATGAATGGAAAACTGCATTCAAAACTAAACATGGTCTATATGAGTGGTTAGTCATGCCATTTGGATTAACCAATGCACCTAGTACATTCATGAGATTAATGAATCATGTTCTTAGATCATTCATTGGCATATTTGTTGTGGTATACTTTGATGACATCCTTGTATACAGTAAGAGCTTTAATGATCATATAGAACATCTTAGAGCTGTTCTTGATGTGCTTAGAAAGGAATCTCTTTTTGCTAACCTTAAGAAGTGTACTTTTGGAACGGATCACTTGGTCTTTTTAGGCTTTATTGTGGGTGCAGATGGGGTTAAAGTTGATCCGGAGAAAGTGAGAGCAATTCAAGAATGGCCAATTCCAAAACTATAAGTGAAGTAAGGAGCTTCCACGGCCTTGCTGGCTTCTACCGACGGTTTGTGAAAGACTTTAGCACCATAGCAGCCCCATTGACTGAGGTGATCAAGAAAGAAGTTGGATTCAAATGGGGAGAAGCACAAGAACTTGCCTTTCAATGCCTAAAAGAGAAGCTTACTAATGCCCCTCTTCTTATACTTCCTGATTTCAATAAAACTTTTGAAATTGAATGTGATGCCTCAGGAATTGGAATTGGTGCTGTTCTTATGCAGGAGAAGAGACCCATAGCTTATTTCAGTGAGAAGCTTGGAGGCGCCACTCTCAACTATGCAACTTATGATAAGGAATTGTATGCCTTGGTGAGAGCCTTGCAGACTTGGCAGCATTACTTGTGGCCCAAGGAGTTTGTGATACACACGGATCATGAGTCTCTCAAGTACTTGAAAGGACAGAACAAGCTCAGCAAGAGACACGCAAGATGGGTAGAATTCATAGAAACCTTTCCTTATGTCATCAAGTACAAACAAGGTAAAGAAAACATAGTTGCTGATGCACTATCTCGAAGGTATGTTCTCTTGAACACTCTTGATGCTAAGCTATTAGGTTTGAGCAGATTAAAGAAATGTATGAATCTGATCCAGATTTTAAAGAAGCTTATAACTCTTGTGAGAAATTTGCTGCTGGACATTATTTTAGACATGATGGATTCCTCTTTTATGATAATAGACTGTGTGTGCCTAATTGTTCTTTGAGAGACTTGTTTGTTAGGGAATCTCATGGAGGAAGTCTCATGGGTCACTTTGGTATTGCAAAGACTCTTAAAACTTTGCAGGATCATTTCTTTTGGCCTCGGATGAAAAGAGATGTGGAGAAACTATGTGAGAGATGTGCAACTTGCAAGCAAGCCAAGTCTAAGGTTCAGTCTCACGGTTTGTATACTCCTCTCCCTATACCTTATCATCCTTGGAATGACATATCTATGGATTTCATTGTTGGATTGCCTAGAACTAGGACTGGGAAGGATTCTATCTTTGTTGTTGTTGACAGGTTCTCAAAAATGGCACATTTCATAGCATGTCACAAAACTGATGATGCATTGCATGTAGCTAATCTGTTCTTTAAGGAGATTGTGCGTTTACATGGCATGCCTAGGACCATAGTTTCTGATAGAGATACTAAGTTTCTTAGTTATTTTTGGAAAACTCTTTGGTCTAAGCTAGGCACTAAGTTGTTGTTCTCCACTACTTGTCATCCGCAAACTGATGGACAGACTGAAGTAGTTAATAGAACTCTAGGAACACTCTTGCGTGCATTCATTAAAAAGAATCTGAAATCTTGGGAAGACTATCTGCCACATTGTGAATTTGCATATAATCATGCTGTGCATTCTGCTTCTAAGTTTTCACCCTTTGAAATTGTTTATGGGTTCAATCCCACCTCTCCTTTGGATTTAATTCCTTTACCTGAGTGTGAAAGGGTCAGTTTGGATGGCAAAAAGAAGGCAGAGATGGTGAAACAACTCCACGAGCAAGCTAGGCTCAACATTGAAGAGAAAACTAAGCAGTATGTCAAGCATGCCAACAAAGGAAGGCGTGAGATGGTCTTTAAGGAGGGTGATAAAGTTTGGGTTCATTTGAGAAAAGAGAGGTTTCCTAATGAGAGGAAGTCAAAGCTTATGCCAAGAATTGATGGACCTTTTGAGATCACAAAGAAGATCAGCAACAATGCCTACAAGATTGATCTCCAAGGTAAGTATGATGTGAGTAATAGCTTCAATGTTACTGACTTGATCCCTTTTATTGCAGATGAACCTGATTTGAGGTCAAATCCTTTTCAAGAGGGAGGGGATGATATGATCATGGACCAGCCAGCTGATGGAGATAGAGATGGCGAGTTTAGAGATGAACCAGCTGAAGAAGATGAGGTCTTATCCATTCCTAAAGGTCCCATGACTCGAGCCAGAGCTAGGAAACTCAAAGAAGCTATTGGAGGACTAATCAGGAAGTCCTTGGAGCAAGAAGAATGTCTTGGAGGAAGCTTGATACTTCAAGATACGCTTATCACCATTCAAGCCATCTTACCATCAAGTTGAGTATCATCTAGGCTAGCAAGCTATGTGTGCTCTTTTCCTATCATTGTTTTTGTCCCATTGGGTTTTGCAATGATAGGTTTTTAACGAGGCCATAGTCTTGCTATCTTATCACCTAGTTGATACTCTCGGACCAAACCACATGAAGAACCTTATGCTATCTTTACTTTCTAAGTATTTATGTCTTTCATTTTCGAAAACTCTATCTAAGTTGTGTCTTTACTTCTACATTAATTGGAGGAGCCTGTTCCTTTAATTTCGAAATGCTTGGAGCCTGTTCCAAGCCTTTCACTATATATATGTGTAACTCGGCAACCCTAGCATCTATCAAGTTTTCTTTCATTTAAACCTTTGTGTTTTCTTCTCCCTTGCTTTCACGAGTTAAGAGAGTGTCTGGTGTGTAGTATCCAGTCTGTTGGTGTGTAATATCCAACGCCCAAGGGCTTTAGAAAGGTGTGTCATATCCGATCTAAGCCTAGGAGTATCAAGGAGCCTTTCCGCAGCCTCTTGTGTCACCATTCGATCCACAGCCTTGATAAACTTGAGTCTTTGATTCGTTTATGCAAGGATCTATCCAAACCATCCAGAGAAGGGTCCTAGGATCTCATTAAGTGGTGGAGAATCACCAGGAAGGTAATAAATCTCATAGGAGTTGGGAAAGAAGTTATCCCACTTTCAAATCAGGTGATTCCAGTTTCCCAGTTTGGGAATAGGACAGCTTCTTCGTCGTTCCAATCAAACCAGGATGAATCACTTTGTGAGAAGCTTGAATTGGATACATAAAGTGGTGGAAAATCACCAGGAAGTTGAATAAATCTCATAGGAGTTGGGATGAAGAAGTTATCCCACTTTCAAATCAGGTGATTCCAGTTTCCCAGTTTGGGAATAGCACAGCTTCTTCGTCGTTCCAATCAAACCAGGATGAATCACTTTGTGAGAAGCTTGATTTGGATACATAAAGTGGTGGAGAATCACCAGGAAGTTGAATAAATCTCATAGGAGTTGGGAAAAGAAGTTATCCCACTTTCAAATCAGGTGATTCCAGTTTCCCAGTTTGGGAATAGGACAGCTTCTTCGTCGTTCCAATCAAACCAGGATGAATCACTTTGTGAGAAGCTTGATTTGGATACATAAAGTGGTGGAGAATCACCAGGAAGTTGAATAAATCTCATAGGAGTTGGGATGAAGAAGTTATCCCACTTTCAAATCAGGTGATTCCAGTTTCCCAGTTTGGGAATAGCACAGCTTCTTCGTCGTTCCAATCAAACCAGGATGAATCACTTTGTGAGAAGCTTGATTTGGATACATAAAGTGGTGGAGAATCACCAGGAAGTTGAATAAATCTCATAGGAGTTGGGATGAAGAAGTTATCCCACTTTCAAATCAGGTGATTCCAGTTTCCCAGTTTGGGAATAGCACAGCTTCTTCGTCGTTCCAATCAAACCAGGATGAATCACTTTGTGAGAAGCTTGATTTGGATACATAAAGTGGTGGAGAATCACCAGGAAGTTGAATAAATCTCATAGGAGTTGGGATGAAGAAGTTATCCCACTTTCAAATCAGGTGATTCCAGTTTCCCAGTTTGGGAATAGCACAGCTTCTTCGTCGTTCCAATCAAACCAGGATGAATCACTTTGTGAGAAGCTTGATTTGGATACATAAAGTGGTGGAGAATCACCAGGAAGTTGAATAAATCTCATAGGAGTTGGGATGAAGAAGTTATCCCACTTTCAAATCAGGTGATTCCAGTTTCCCAGTTTGGGAATAGCACAGCTTCTTCGTCGTTCCAATCAAACCAGGATGAATCACTTTGTGAGAAGCTTGATTTGGATACATAAAGTGGTGGAGAATCACCAGGAAGTTGAATAAATCTCATAGGAGTTGGGATGAAGAAGTTATCCCACTTTCAAATCAGGTGATTCCAGTTTCCCAGTTTGGGAATAGCACAGCTTCTTCGTCGTTCCAATCAAACCAGGATGAATCACTTTGTAAGAAGCTTGATTTGGATACATAAAGTGGTGGAGAATCACCAGGAAGTTGAATAAATCTCATAGGAGTTGGGATGAAGAAGTTATCCCACTTTCAAATCAGGTGATTCCAGTTTCCCAGTTTGGGAATAGCACAGCTTCTTCGTCGTTCCAATCAAACCAGGATGAATCACTTTGTGAGAAGCTTGATTTGGATACATAAAGTGGTGGAGAATCACCAGGAAGTTGAATAAATCTCATAGGAGTTGGGATGAAGAAGTTATCCCACTTTCAAATCAGGTGATTCCAGTTTCCCAGTTTGGGAATAGCACAGCTTCTTCGTCGTTCCAATCAAACCAGGATGAATCACTTTGTGAGAAGCTTGATTTGGATACATAAAGTGGTGGAGAATCACCAGGAAGTTGAATAAATCTCATAGGAGTTGGGAAAGAAGTTATCCCACTTTCAAATCAGGTGATTCCAGTTTCCCAGTTTGGGAATAGCACAGCTTCTTCGTCGTTCCAATCAAACCAGGATGAATCACTTTGTGAGAAGCTTGATTTGGATACATAAAGTGGTGGAGAATCACCAGGAAGTTGAATAAATCTCATAGGAGTTGGGATGAAGAAGTTATCCCACTTTCAAATCAGGTGATTCCAGTTTCCCAGTTTGGGAATAGCACAGCTTCTTCGTCGTTCCAATCAAACCAGGATGAATCACTTTGTGAGAAGCTTGATTTGGATACATAAAGTGGTGGAGAATCACCAGGAAGTTGAATAAATCTCATAGGAGTTGGGATGAAGAAGTTATCCCACTTTCAAATCAGGTGATTCCAGTTTCCCAGTTTGGGAATAGCACAGCTTCTTCGTCGTTCCAATCAAACCAGGATGAATCACTTTGTGAGAAGCTTGATTTGGATACATAAAGTGGTGGAGAATCACCAGGAAGTTGAATAAATCTCATAGGAGTTGGGATGAAGAAGTTATCCCACTTTCAAATCAGGTGATTCCAGTTTCCCAGTTTGGGAATAGCACAGCTTCTTCGTCGTTCCAATCAAACCAGGATGAATCACTTTGTGAGAAGCTTGATTTGGATACATAAAGTGGTGGAGAATCACCAGGAAGTTGAATAAATCTCATAGGAGTTGGGATGAAGAAGTTATCCCACTTTCAAATCAGGTGATTCCAGTTTCCCAGTTTGGGAATAGCACAGCTTCTTCGTCGTTCCAATCAAACCAGGATGAATCACTTTGTGAGAAGCTTGATTTGGATACATAAAGTGGTGGAGAATCACCAGGAAGTTGAATAAATCTCATAGGAGTTGGGATGAAGAAGTTATCCCACTTTCAAATCAGGTGATTCCAGTTTCCCAGTTTGGGAATAGCACAGCTTCTTCGTCGTTCCAATCAAACCAGGATGAATCACTTTGTGAGAAGCTTGATTTGGATACATAAAGTGGTGGAGAATCACCAGGAAGTTGAATAAATCTCATAGGAGTTGGGAAAAGAAGTTATCCCACTTTCAAATCAGGTGATTCCAGTTTCCCAGTTTGGGAATAGCACAGCTTCTTCGTCGTTCCAATCAAACCAGGATGAATCACTTTGTGAGAAGCTTGATTTGGATACATAAAGTGGTGGAGAATCACCAGGAAGTTGAATAAATCTCATAGGAGTTGGGATGAAGAAGTTATCCCACTTTCAAATCAGGTGATTCCAGTTTCCCAGTTTGGGAATAGCACAGCTTCTTCGTCGTTCCAATCAAACCAGGATGAATCACTTTGTGAGAAGCTTGATTTGGATACATAAAGTGGTGGAGAATCACCAGGAAGTTGAATAAATCTCATAGGAGTTGGGATGAAGAAGTTATCCCACTTTCAAATCAGGTGATTCCAGTTTCCCAGTTTGGGAATAGCACAGCTTCTTCGTCGTTCCAATCAAACCAGGATGAATCACTTTGTGAGAAGCTTGATTTGGATACATAAAGTGGTGGAGAATCACCAGGAAGTTGAATAAATCTCATAGGAGTTGGGATGAAGAAGTTATCCCACTTTCAAATCAGGTGATTCCAGTTTCCCAGTTTGGGAATAGCACAGCTTCTTCGTCGTTCCAATCAAACCAGGATGAATCACTTTGTGAGAAGCTTGATTTGGATACATAAAGTGGTGGAGAATCACCAGGAAGTTGAATAAATCTCATAGGAGTTGGGATGAAGAAGTTATCCCACTTTCAAATCAGGTGATTCCAGTTTCCCAGTTTGGGAATAGCACAGCTTCTTCGTCGTTCCAATCAAACCAGGATGAATCACTTTGTGAGAAGCTTGATTTGGATACATAAAGTGGTGGAGAATCACCAGGAAGTTGAATAAATCTCATAGGAGTTGGGATGAAGAAGTTATCCCACTTTCAAATCAGGTGATTCCAGTTTCCCAGTTTGGGAATAGCACAGCTTCTTCGTCGTTCCAATCAAACCAGGATGAATCACTTTGTGAGAAGCTTGATTTGGATACATAAAGTGGTGGAGAATCACCAGGAAGTTGAATAAATCTCATAGGAGTTGGGATGAAGAAGTTATCCCACTTTCAAATCAGGTGATTCCAGTTTCCCAGTTTGGGAATAGCACAGCTTCTTCGTCGTTCCAATCAAACCAGGATGAATCACTTTGTGAGAAGCTTGATTTGGATACATAAAGTGGTGGAGAATCACCAGGAAGTTGAATAAATCTCATAGGAGTTGGGATGAAGAAGTTATCCCACTTTCAAATCAGGTGATTCCAGTTTCCCAGTTTGGGAATAGCACAGCTTCTTCGTCGTTCCAATCAAACCAGGATGAATCACTTTGTGAGAAGCTTGATTTGGATACATAAAGTGGTGGAGAATCACCAGGAAGTTGAATAAATCTCATAGGAGTTGGGATGAAGAAGTTATCCCACTTTCAAATCAGGTGATTCCAGTTTCCCAGTTTGGGAATAGCACAGCTTCTTCGTCGTTCCAATCAAACCAGGATGAATCACTTTGTGAGAAGCTTGATTTGGATACATAAAGTGGTGGAGAATCACCAGGAAGTTGAATAAATCTCATAGGAGTTGGGATGAAGAAGTTATCCCACTTTCAAATCAGGTGATTCCAGTTTCCCAGTTTGGGAATAGCACAGCTTCTTCGTCGTTCCAATCAAACCAGGATGAATCACTTTGTGAGAAGCTTGATTTGGATACATAAAGTGGTGGAGAATCACCAGGAAGTTGAATAAATCTCATAGGAGTTGGGATGAAGAAGTTATCCCACTTTCAAATCAGGTGATTCCAGTTTCCCAGTTTGGGAATAGCACAGCTTCTTCGTCGTTCCAATCAAACCAGGATGAATCACTTTGTGAGAAGCTTGATTTGGATACATAAAGTGGTGGAGAATCACCAGGAAGTTGAATAAATCTCATAGGAGTTGGGATGAAGAAGTTATCCCACTTTCAAATCAGGTGATTCCAGTTTCCCAGTTTGGGAATAGCACAGCTTCTTCGTCGTTCCAATCAAACCAGGATGAATCACTTTGTGAGAAGCTTGATTTGGATACATAAAGTGGTGGAGAATCACCAGGAAGTTGAATAAATCTCATAGGAGTTGGGAAGAAGAAGTTATCCCACTTTCAAATCAGGTGATTCCAGTTTCCCAGTTTGGGAATAGCACAGCTTCTTCGTCGTTCCAATCAAACCAGGATGAATCACTTTGTGAGAAGCTTGATTTGGATACATAAAGTGGTGGAGAATCACCAGGAAGTTGAATAAATCTCATAGGAGTTGGGATGAAGAAGTTATCCCACTTTCAAATCAGGTGATTCCAGTTTCCCAGTTTGGGAATAGCACAGCTTCTTCGTCGTTCCAATCAAACCAGGATGAATCACTTTGTGAGAAGCTTGATTTGGATACATAAAGTGGTGGAGAATCACCAGGAAGTTGAATAAATCTCATAGGAGTTGGGATGAAGAAGTTATCCCACTTTCAAATCAGGTGATTCCAGTTTCCCAGTTTGGGAATAGCACAGCTTCTTCGTCGTTCCAATCAAACCAGGATGAATCACTTTGTGAGAAGCTTGATTTGGATACATAAAGTGGTGGAGAATCACCAGGAAGTTGAATAAATCTCATAGGAGTTGGGATGAAGAAGTTATCCCACTTTCAAATCAGGTGATTCCAGTTTCCCAGTTTGGGAATAGCACAGCTTCTTCGTCGTTCCAATCAAACCAGGATGAATCACTTTGTGAGAAGCTTGATTTGGATACATAAAGTGGTGGAGAATCACCAGGAAGTTGAATAAATCTCATAGGAGTTGGGATGAAGAAGTTATCCCACTTTCAAATCAGGTGATTCCAGTTTCCCAGTTTGGGAATAGCACAGCTTCTTCGTCGTTCCAATCAAACCAGGATGAATCACTTTGTGAGAAGCTTGATTTGGATACATAAAGTGGTGGAGAATCACCAGGAAGTTGAATAAATCTCATAGGAGTTGGGATGAAGAAGTTATCCCACTTTCAAATCAGGTGATTCCAGTTTCCCAGTTTGGGAATAGCACAGCTTCTTCGTCGTTCCAATCAAACCAGGATGAATCACTTTGTGAGAAGCTTGATTTGGATACATAAAGTGGTGGAGAATCACCAGGAAGTTGAATAAATCTCATAGGAGTTGGGAAAAGAAGTTATCCCACTTTCAAATCAGGTGATTCCAGTTTCCCAGTTTGGGAATAGCACAGCTTCTTCGTCGTTCCAATCAAACCAGGATGAATCACTTTGTGAGAAGCTTGATTTGGATACATAAAGTGGTGGAGAATCACCAGGAAGTTGAATAAATCTCATAGGAGTTGGGATGAAGAAGTTATCCCACTTTCAAATCAGGTGATTCCAGTTTCCCAGTTTGGGAATAGCACAGCTTCTTCGTCGTTCCAATCAAACCAGGATGAATCACTTTGTGAGAAGCTTGATTTGGATACATAAAGTGGTGGAGAATCACCAGGAAGTTGAATAAATCTCATAGGAGTTGGGATGAAGAAGTTATCCCACTTTCAAATCAGGTGATTCCAGTTTCCCAGTTTGGGAATAGCACAGCTTCTTCGTCGTTCCAATCAAACCAGGATGAATCACTTTGTGAGAAGCTTGATTTGGATACATAAAGTGGTGGAGAATCACCAGGAAGTTGAATAAATCTCATAGGAGTTGGGATGAAGAAGTTATCCCACTTTCAAATCAGGTGATTCCAGTTTCCCAGTTTGGGAATAGCACAGCTTCTTCGTCGTTCCAATCAAACCAGGATGAATCACTTTGTGAGAAGCTTGATTTGGATACATAAAGTGGTGGAGAATCACCAGGAAGTTGAATAAATCTCATAGGAGTTGGGAAAGAAGTTATCCCACTTTCAAATCAGGTGATTCCAGTTTCCCAGTTTGGGAATAGCACAGCTTCTTCGTCGTTCCAATCAAACCAGGATGAATCACTTTGTGAGAAGCTTGATTTGGATACATAAAGTGGTGGAGAATCACCAGGAAGTTGAATAAATCTCATAGGAGTTGGGATGAAGAAGTTATCCCACTTTCAAATCAGGTGATTCCAGTTTCCCAGTTTGGGAATAGCACAGCTTCTTCGTCGTTCCAATCAAACCAGGATGAATCACTTTGTGAGAAGCTTGATTTGGATACATAAAGTGGTGGAGAATCACCAGGAAGTTGAATAAATCTCATAGGAGTTGGGATGAAGAAGTTATCCCACTTTCAAATCAGGTGATTCCAGTTTCCCAGTTTGGGAATAGCACAGCTTCTTCGTCGTTCCAATCAAACCAGGATGAATCACTTTGTGAGAAGCTTGATTTGGATACATAAAGTGGTGGAGAATCACCAGGAAGTTGAATAAATCTCATAGGAGTTGGGATGAAGAAGTTATCCCACTTTCAAATCAGGTGATTCCAGTTTCCCAGTTTGGGAATAGCACAGCTTCTTCGTCGTTCCAATCAAACCAGGATGAATCACTTTGTGAGAAGCTTGATTTGGATACATAAAGTGGTGGAGAATCACCAGGAAGTTGAATAAATCTCATAGGAGTTGGGATGAAGAAGTTATCCCACTTTCAAATCAGGTGATTCCAGTTTCCCAGTTTGGGAATAGCACAGCTTCTTCGTCGTTCCAATCAAACCAGGATGAATCACTTTGTGAGAAGCTTGATTTGGATACATAAAGTGGTGGAGAATCACCAGGAAGTTGAATAAATCTCATAGGAGTTGGGATGAAGAAGTTATCCCACTTTCAAATCAGGTGATTCCAGTTTCCCAGTTTGGGAATAGCACAGCTTCTTCGTCGTTCCAATCAAACCAGGATGAATCACTTTGTGAGAAGCTTGATTTGGATACATAAAGTGGTGGAGAATCACCAGGAAGTTGAATAAATCTCATAGGAGTTGGGATGAAGAAGTTATCCCACTTTCAAATCAGGTGATTCCAGTTTCCCAGTTTGGGAATAGCACAGCTTCTTCGTCGTTCCAATCAAACCAGGATGAATCACTTTGTGAGAAGCTTGATTTGGATACATAAAGTGGTGGAGAATCACCAGGAAGTTGAATAAATCTCATAGGAGTTGGGATGAAGAAGTTATCCCACTTTCAAATCAGGTGATTCCAGTTTCCCAGTTTGGGAATAGCACAGCTTCTTCGTCGTTCCAATCAAACCAGGATGAATCACTTTGTGAGAAGCTTGATTTGGATACATAAAGTGGTGGAGAATCACCAGGAAGTTGAATAAATCTCATAGGAGTTGGGATGAAGAAGTTATCCCACTTTCAAATCAGGTGATTCCAGTTTCCCAGTTTGGGAATAGCACAGCTTCTTCGTCGTTCCAATCAAACCAGGATGAATCACTTTGTGAGAAGCTTGATTTGGATACATAAAGTGGTGGAGAATCACCAGGAAGTTGAATAAATCTCATAGGAGTTGGGAAAAGAAGTTATCCCACTTTCAAATCAGGTGATTCCAGTTTCCCAGTTTGGGAATAGCACAGCTTCTTCGTCGTTCCAATCAAACCAGGATGAATCACTTTGTGAGAAGCTTGATTTGGATACATAAAGTGGTGGAGAATCACCAGGAAGTTGAATAAATCTCATAGGAGTTGGGATGAAGAAGTTATCCCACTTTCAAATCAGGTGATTCCAGTTTCCCAGTTTGGGAATAGCACAGCTTCTTCGTCGTTCCAATCAAACCAGGATGAATCACTTTGTGAGAAGCTTGATTTGGATACATAAAGTGGTGGAGAATCACCAGGAAGTTGAATAAATCTCATAGGAGTTGGGATGAAGAAGTTATCCCACTTTCAAATCAGGTGATTCCAGTTTCCCAGTTTGGGAATAGCACAGCTTCTTCGTCGTTCCAATCAAACCAGGATGAATCACTTTGTGAGAAGCTTGATTTGGATACATAAAGTGGTGGAGAATCACCAGGAAGTTGAATAAATCTCATAGGAGTTGGGATGAAGAAGTTATCCCACTTTCAAATCAGGTGATTCCAGTTTCCCAGTTTGGGAATAGCACAGCTTCTTCGTCGTTCCAATCAAACCAGGATGAATCACTTTGTGAGAAGCTTGATTTGGATACATAAAGTGGTGGAGAATCACCAGGAAGTTGAATAAATCTCATAGGAGTTGGGATGAAGAAGTTATCCCACTTTCAAATCAGGTGATTCCAGTTTCCCAGTTTGGGAATAGCACAGCTTCTTCGTCGTTCCAATCAAACCAGGATGAATCACTTTGTGAGAAGCTTGATTTGGATACATAAAGTGGTGGAGAATCACCAGGAAGTTGAATAAATCTCATAGGAGTTGGGATGAAGAAGTTATCCCACTTTCAAATCAGGTGATTCCAGTTTCCCAGTTTGGGAATAGCACAGCTTCTTCGTCGTTCCAATCAAACCAGGATGAATCACTTTGTGAGAAGCTTGATTTGGATACATAAAGTGGTGGAGAATCACCAGGAAGTTGAATAAATCTCATAGGAGTTGGGATGAAGAAGTTATCCCACTTTCAAATCAGGTGATTCCAGTTTCCCAGTTTGGGAATAGCACAGCTTCTTCGTCGTTCCAATCAAACCAGGATGAATCACTTTGTGAGAAGCTTGATTTGGATACATAAAGTGGTGGAGAATCACCAGGAAGTTGAATAAATCTCATAGGAGTTGGGATGAAGAAGTTATCCCACTTTCAAATCAGGTGATTCCAGTTTCCCAGTTTGGGAATAGCACAGCTTCTTCGTCGTTCCAATCAAACCAGGATGAATCACTTTGTGAGAAGCTTGATTTGGATACATAAAGTGGTGGAGAATCACCAGGAAGTTGAATAAATCTCATAGGAGTTGGGATGAAGAAGTTATCCCACTTTCAAATCAGGTGATTCCAGTTTCCCAGTTTGGGAATAGCACAGCTTCTTCGTCGTTCCAATCAAACCAGGATGAATCACTTTGTGAGAAGCTTGATTTGGATACATAAAGTGGTGGAGAATCACCAGGAAGTTGAATAAATCTCATAGGAGTTGGGATGAAGAAGTTATCCCACTTTCAAATCAGGTGATTCCAGTTTCCCAGTTTGGGAATAGCACAGCTTCTTCGTCGTTCCAATCAAACCAGGATGAATCACTTTGTGAGAAGCTTGATTTGGATACATAAAGTGGTGGAGAATCACCAGGAAGTTGAATAAATCTCATAGGAGTTGGGATGAAGAAGTTATCCCACTTTCAAATCAGGTGATTCCAGTTTCCCAGTTTGGGAATAGCACAGCTTCTTCGTCGTTCCAATCAAACCAGGATGAATCACTTTGTGAGAAGCTTGATTTGGATACATAAAGTGGTGGAGAATCACCAGGAAGTTGAATAAATCTCATAGGAGTTGGGATGAAGAAGTTATCCCACTTTCAAATCAGGTGATTCCAGTTTCCCAGTTTGGGAATAGCACAGCTTCTTCGTCGTTCCAATCAAACCAGGATGAATCACTTTGTGAGAAGCTTGATTTGGATACATAAAGTGGTGGAGAATCACCAGGAAGTTGAATAAATCTCATAGGAGTTGGGATGAAGAAGTTATCCCACTTTCAAATCAGGTGATTCCAGTTTCCCAGTTTGGGAATAGCACAGCTTCTTCGTCGTTCCAATCAAACCAGGATGAATCACTTTGTGAGAAGCTTGATTTGGATACATAAAGTGGTGGAGAATCACCAGGAAGTTGAATAAATCTCATAGGAGTTGGGATGAAGAAGTTATCCCACTTTCAAATCAGGTGATTCCAGTTTCCCAGTTTGGGAATAGCACAGCTTCTTCGTCGTTCCAATCAAACCAGGATGAATCACTTTGTGAGAAGCTTGATTTGGATACATAAAGTGGTGGAGAATCACCAGGAAGTTGAATAAATCTCATAGGAGTTGGGATGAAGAAGTTATCCCACTTTCAAATCAGGTGATTCCAGTTTCCCAGTTTGGGAATAGCACAGCTTCTTCGTCGTTCCAATCAAACCAGGATGAATCACTTTGTGAGAAGCTTGATTTGGATACATAAAGTGGTGGAGAATCACCAGGAAGTTGAATAAATCTCATAGGAGTTGGGATGAAGAAGTTATCCCACTTTCAAATCAGGTGATTCCAGTTTCCCAGTTTGGGAATAGCACAGCTTCTTCGTCGTTCCAATCAAACCAGGATGAATCACTTTGTGAGAAGCTTGATTTGGATACATAAAGTGGTGGAGAATCACCAGGAAGTTGAATAAATCTCATAGGAGTTGGGATGAAGAAGTTATCCCACTTTCAAATCAGGTGATTCCAGTTTCCCAGTTTGGGAATAGCACAGCTTCTTCGTCGTTCCAATCAAACCAGGATGAATCACTTTGTGAGAAGCTTGATTTGGATACATAAAGTGGTGGAGAATCACCAGGAAGTTGAATAAATCTCATAGGAGTTGGGATGAAGAAGTTATCCCACTTTCAAATCAGGTGATTCCAGTTTCCCAGTTTGGGAATAGCACAGCTTCTTCGTCGTTCCAATCAAACCAGGATGAATCACTTTGTGAGAAGCTTGATTTGGATACATAAAGTGGTGGAGAATCACCAGGAAGTTGAATAAATCTCATAGGAGTTGGGATGAAGAAGTTATCCCACTTTCAAATCAGGTGATTCCAGTTTCCCAGTTTGGGAATAGCACAGCTTCTTCGTCGTTCCAATCAAACCAGGATGAATCACTTTGTGAGAAGCTTGATTTGGATACATAAAGTGGTGGAGAATCACCAGGAAGTTGAATAAATCTCATAGGAGTTGGGATGAAGAAGTTATCCCACTTTCAAATCAGGTGATTCCAGTTTCCCAGTTTGGGAATAGCACAGCTTCTTCGTCGTTCCAATCAAACCAGGATGAATCACTTTGTGAGAAGCTTGATTTGGATACATAAAGTGGTGGAGAATCACCAGGAAGTTGAATAAATCTCATAGGAGTTGGGATGAAGAAGTTATCCCACTTTCAAATCAGGTGATTCCAGTTTCCCAGTTTGGGAATAGCACAGCTTCTTCGTCGTTCCAATCAAACCAGGATGAATCACTTTGTGAGAAGCTTGATTTGGATACATAAAGTGGTGGAGAATCACCAGGAAGTTGAATAAATCTCATAGGAGTTGGGATGAAGAAGTTATCCCACTTTCAAATCAGGTGATTCCAGTTTCCCAGTTTGGGAATAGCACAGCTTCTTCGTCGTTCCAATCAAACCAGGATGAATCACTTTGTGAGAAGCTTGATTTGGATACATAAAGTGGTGGAGAATCACCAGGAAGTTGAATAAATCTCATAGGAGTTGGGATGAAGAAGTTATCCCACTTTCAAATCAGGTGATTCCAGTTTCCCAGTTTGGGAATAGCACAGCTTCTTCGTCGTTCCAATCAAACCAGGATGAATCACTTTGTGAGAAGCTTGATTTGGATACATAAAGTGGTGGAGAATCACCAGGAAGTTGAATAAATCTCATAGGAGTTGGGATGAAGAAGTTATCCCACTTTCAAATCAGGTGATTCCAGTTTCCCAGTTTGGGAATAGCACAGCTTCTTCGTCGTTCCAATCAAACCAGGATGAATCACTTTGTGAGAAGCTTGATTTGGATACATAAAGTGGTGGAGAATCACCAGGAAGTTGAATAAATCTCATAGGAGTTGGGATGAAGAAGTTATCCCACTTTCAAATCAGGTGATTCCAGTTTCCCAGTTTGGGAATAGCACAGCTTCTTCGTCGTTCCAATCAAACCAGGATGAATCACTTTGTGAGAAGCTTGATTTGGATACATAAAGTGGTGGAGAATCACCAGGAAGTTGAATAAATCTCATAGGAGTTGGGATGAAGAAGTTATCCCACTTTCAAATCAGGTGATTCCAGTTTCCCAGTTTGGGAATAGCACAGCTTCTTCGTCGTTCCAATCAAACCAGGATGAATCACTTTGTGAGAAGCTTGATTTGGATACATAAAGTGGTGGAGAATCACCAGGAAGTTGAATAAATCTCATAGGAGTTGGGATGAAGAAGTTATCCCACTTTCAAATCAGGTGATTCCAGTTTCCCAGTTTGGGAATAGCACAGCTTCTTCGTCGTTCCAATCAAACCAGGATGAATCACTTTGTGAGAAGCTTGATTTGGATACATAAAGTGGTGGAGAATCACCAGGAAGTTGAATAAATCTCATAGGAGTTGGGATGAAGAAGTTATCCCACTTTCAAATCAGGTGATTCCAGTTTCCCAGTTTGGGAATAGCACAGCTTCTTCGTCGTTCCAATCAAACCAGGATGAATCACTTTGTGAGAAGCTTGATTTGGATACATAAAGTGGTGGAGAATCACCAGGAAGTTGAATAAATCTCATAGGAGTTGGGATGAAGAAGTTATCCCACTTTCAAATCAGGTGATTCCAGTTTCCCAGTTTGGGAATAGCACAGCTTCTTCGTCGTTCCAATCAAACCAGGATGAATCACTTTGTGAGAAGCTTGATTTGGATACATAAAGTGGTGGAGAATCACCAGGAAGTTGAATAAATCTCATAGGAGTTGGGATGAAGAAGTTATCCCACTTTCAAATCAGGTGATTCCAGTTTCCCAGTTTGGGAATAGCACAGCTTCTTCGTCGTTCCAATCAAACCAGGATGAATCACTTTGTGAGAAGCTTGATTTGGATACATAAAGTGGTGGAGAATCACCAGGAAGTTGAATAAATCTCATAGGAGTTGGGATGAAGAAGTTATCCCACTTTCAAATCAGGTGATTCCAGTTTCCCAGTTTGGGAATAGCACAGCTTCTTCGTCGTTCCAATCAAACCAGGATGAATCACTTTGTGAGAAGCTTGATTTGGATACATAAAGTGGTGGAGAATCACCAGGAAGTTGAATAAATCTCATAGGAGTTGGGATGAAGAAGTTATCCCACTTTCAAATCAGGTGATTCCAGTTTCCCAGTTTGGGAATAGCACAGCTTCTTCGTCGTTCCAATCAAACCAGGATGAATCACTTTGTGAGAAGCTTGATTTGGATACATAAAGTGGTGGAGAATCACCAGGAAGTTGAATAAATCTCATAGGAGTTGGGATGAAGAAGTTATCCCACTTTCAAATCAGGTGATTCCAGTTTCCCAGTTTGGGAATAGCACAGCTTCTTCGTCGTTCCAATCAAACCAGGATGAATCACTTTGTGAGAAGCTTGATTTGGATACATAAAGTGGTGGAGAATCACCAGGAAGTTGAATAAATCTCATAGGAGTTGGGATGAAGAAGTTATCCCACTTTCAAATCAGGTGATTCCAGTTTCCCAGTTTGGGAATAGCACAGCTTCTTCGTCGTTCCAATCAAACCAGGATGAATCACTTTGTGAGAAGCTTGATTTGGATACATAAAGTGGTGGAGAATCACCAGGAAGTTGAATAAATCTCATAGGAGTTGGGATGAAGAAGTTATCCCACTTTCAAATCAGGTGATTCCAGTTTCCCAGTTTGGGAATAGCACAGCTTCTTCGTCGTTCCAATCAAACCAGGATGAATCACTTTGTGAGAAGCTTGATTTGGATACATAAAGTGGTGGAGAATCACCAGGAAGTTGAATAAATCTCATAGGAGTTGGGATGAAGAAGTTATCCCACTTTCAAATCAGGTGATTCCAGTTTCCCAGTTTGGGAATAGCACAGCTTCTTCGTCGTTCCAATCAAACCAGGATGAATCACTTTGTGAGAAGCTTGATTTGGATACATAAAGTGGTGGAGAATCACCAGGAAGTTGAATAAATCTCATAGGAGTTGGGATGAAGAAGTTATCCCACTTTCAAATCAGGTGATTCCAGTTTCCCAGTTTGGGAATAGCACAGCTTCTTCGTCGTTCCAATCAAACCAGGATGAATCACTTTGTGAGAAGCTTGATTTGGATACATAAAGTGGTGGAGAATCACCAGGAAGTTGAATAAATCTCATAGGAGTTGGGATGAAGAAGTTATCCCACTTTCAAATCAGGTGATTCCAGTTTCCCAGTTTGGGAATAGCACAGCTTCTTCGTCGTTCCAATCAAACCAGGATGAATCACTTTGTGAGAAGCTTGATTTGGATACATAAAGTGGTGGAGAATCACCAGGAAGTTGAATAAATCTCATAGGAGTTGGGATGAAGAAGTTATCCCACTTTCAAATCAGGTGATTCCAGTTTCCCAGTTTGGGAATAGCACAGCTTCTTCGTCGTTCCAATCAAACCAGGATGAATCACTTTGTGAGAAGCTTGATTTGGATACATAAAGTGGTGGAGAATCACCAGGAAGTTGAATAAATCTCATAGGAGTTGGGATGAAGAAGTTATCCCACTTTCAAATCAGGTGATTCCAGTTTCCCAGTTTGGGAATAGCACAGCTTCTTCGTCGTTCCAATCAAACCAGGATGAATCACTTTGTGAGAAGCTTGATTTGGATACATAAAGTGGTGGAGAATCACCAGGAAGTTGAATAAATCTCATAGGAGTTGGGATGAAGAAGTTATCCCACTTTCAAATCAGGTGATTCCAGTTTCCCAGTTTGGGAATAGCACAGCTTCTTCGTCGTTCCAATCAAACCAGGATGAATCACTTTGTGAGAAGCTTGATTTGGATACATAAAGTGGTGGAGAATCACCAGGAAGTTGAATAAATCTCATAGGAGTTGGGATGAAGAAGTTATCCCACTTTCAAATCAGGTGATTCCAGTTTCCCAGTTTGGGAATAGCACAGCTTCTTCGTCGTTCCAATCAAACCAGGATGAATCACTTTGTGAGAAGCTTGATTTGGATACATAAAGTGGTGGAGAATCACCAGGAAGTTGAATAAATCTCATAGGAGTTGGGATGAAGAAGTTATCCCACTTTCAAATCAGGTGATTCCAGTTTCCCAGTTTGGGAATAGCACAGCTTCTTCGTCGTTCCAATCAAACCAGGATGAATCACTTTGTGAGAAGCTTGATTTGGATACATAAAGTGGTGGAGAATCACCAGGAAGTTGAATAAATCTCATAGGAGTTGGGATGAAGAAGTTATCCCACTTTCAAATCAGGTGATTCCAGTTTCCCAGTTTGGGAATAGCACAGCTTCTTCGTCGTTCCAATCAAACCAGGATGAATCACTTTGTGAGAAGCTTGATTTGGATACATAAAGTGGTGGAGAATCACCAGGAAGTTGAATAAATCTCATAGGAGTTGGGATGAAGAAGTTATCCCACTTTCAAATCAGGTGATTCCAGTTTCCCAGTTTGGGAATAGCACAGCTTCTTCGTCGTTCCAATCAAACCAGGATGAATCACTTTGTGAGAAGCTTGATTTGGATACATAAAGTGGTGGAGAATCACCAGGAAGTTGAATAAATCTCATAGGAGTTGGGATGAAGAAGTTATCCCACTTTCAAATCAGGTGATTCCAGTTTCCCAGTTTGGGAATAGCACAGCTTCTTCGTCGTTCCAATCAAACCAGGATGAATCACTTTGTGAGAAGCTTGATTTGGATACATAAAGTGGTGGAGAATCACCAGGAAGTTGAATAAATCTCATAGGAGTTGGGATGAAGAAGTTATCCCACTTTCAAATCAGGTGATTCCAGTTTCCCAGTTTGGGAATAGCACAGCTTCTTCGTCGTTCCAATCAAACCAGGATGAATCACTTTGTGAGAAGCTTGATTTGGATACATAAAGTGGTGGAGAATCACCAGGAAGTTGAATAAATCTCATAGGAGTTGGGATGAAGAAGTTATCCCACTTTCAAATCAGGTGATTCCAGTTTCCCAGTTTGGGAATAGCACAGCTTCTTCGTCGTTCCAATCAAACCAGGATGAATCACTTTGTGAGAAGCTTGATTTGGATACATAAAGTGGTGGAGAATCACCAGGAAGTTGAATAAATCTCATAGGAGTTGGGATGAAGAAGTTATCCCACTTTCAAATCAGGTGATTCCAGTTTCCCAGTTTGGGAATAGCACAGCTTCTTCGTCGTTCCAATCAAACCAGGATGAATCACTTTGTGAGAAGCTTGATTTGGATACATAAAGTGGTGGAGAATCACCAGGAAGTTGAATAAATCTCATAGGAGTTGGGATGAAGAAGTTATCCCACTTTCAAATCAGGTGATTCCAGTTTCCCAGTTTGGGAATAGCACAGCTTCTTCGTCGTTCCAATCAAACCAGGATGAATCACTTTGTGAGAAGCTTGATTTGGATACATAAAGTGGTGGAGAATCACCAGGAAGTTGAATAAATCTCATAGGAGTTGGGATGAAGAAGTTATCCCACTTTCAAATCAGGTGATTCCAGTTTCCCAGTTTGGGAATAGCACAGCTTCTTCGTCGTTCCAATCAAACCAGGATGAATCACTTTGTGAGAAGCTTGATTTGGATACATAAAGTGGTGGAGAATCACCAGGAAGTTGAATAAATCTCATAGGAGTTGGGATGAAGAAGTTATCCCACTTTCAAATCAGGTGATTCCAGTTTCCCAGTTTGGGAATAGCACAGCTTCTTCGTCGTTCCAATCAAACCAGGATGAATCACTTTGTGAGAAGCTTGATTTGGATACATAAAGTGGTGGAGAATCACCAGGAAGTTGAATAAATCTCATAGGAGTTGGGATGAAGAAGTTATCCCACTTTCAAATCAGGTGATTCCAGTTTCCCAGTTTGGGAATAGCACAGCTTCTTCGTCGTTCCAATCAAACCAGGATGAATCACTTTGTGAGAAGCTTGATTTGGATACATAAAGTGGTGGAGAATCACCAGGAAGTTGAATAAATCTCATAGGAGTTGGGATGAAGAAGTTATCCCACTTTCAAATCAGGTGATTCCAGTTTCCCAGTTTGGGAATAGCACAGCTTCTTCGTCGTTCCAATCAAACCAGGATGAATCACTTTGTGAGAAGCTTGATTTGGATACATAAAGTGGTGGAGAATCACCAGGAAGTTGAATAAATCTCATAGGAGTTGGGATGAAGAAGTTATCCCACTTTCAAATCAGGTGATTCCAGTTTCCCAGTTTGGGAATAGCACAGCTTCTTCGTCGTTCCAATCAAACCAGGATGAATCACTTTGTGAGAAGCTTGATTTGGATACATAAAGTGGTGGAGAATCACCAGGAAGTTGAATAAATCTCATAGGAGTTGGGATGAAGAAGTTATCCCACTTTCAAATCAGGTGATTCCAGTTTCCCAGTTTGGGAATAGCACAGCTTCTTCGTCGTTCCAATCAAACCAGGATGAATCACTTTGTGAGAAGCTTGATTTGGATACATAAAGTGGTGGAGAATCACCAGGAAGTTGAATAAATCTCATAGGAGTTGGGATGAAGAAGTTATCCCACTTTCAAATCAGGTGATTCCAGTTTCCCAGTTTGGGAATAGCACAGCTTCTTCGTCGTTCCAATCAAACCAGGATGAATCACTTTGTGAGAAGCTTGATTTGGATACATAAAGTGGTGGAGAATCACCAGGAAGTTGAATAAATCTCATAGGAGTTGGGATGAAGAAGTTATCCCACTTTCAAATCAGGTGATTCCAGTTTCCCAGTTTGGGAATAGCACAGCTTCTTCGTCGTTCCAATCAAACCAGGATGAATCACTTTGTGAGAAGCTTGATTTGGATACATAAAGTGGTGGAGAATCACCAGGAAGTTGAATAAATCTCATAGGAGTTGGGATGAAGAAGTTATCCCACTTTCAAATCAGGTGATTCCAGTTTCCCAGTTTGGGAATAGCACAGCTTCTTCGTCGTTCCAATCAAACCAGGATGAATCACTTTGTGAGAAGCTTGATTTGGATACATAAAGTGGTGGAGAATCACCAGGAAGTTGAATAAATCTCATAGGAGTTGGGATGAAGAAGTTATCCCACTTTCAAATCAGGTGATTCCAGTTTCCCAGTTTGGGAATAGCACAGCTTCTTCGTCGTTCCAATCAAACCAGGATGAATCACTTTGTGAGAAGCTTGATTTGGATACATAAAGTGGTGGAGAATCACCAGGAAGTTGAATAAATCTCATAGGAGTTGGGATGAAGAAGTTATCCCACTTTCAAATCAGGTGATTCCAGTTTCCCAGTTTGGGAATAGCACAGCTTCTTCGTCGTTCCAATCAAACCAGGATGAATCACTTTGTGAGAAGCTTGATTTGGATACATAAAGTGGTGGAGAATCACCAGGAAGTTGAATAAATCTCATAGGAGTTGGGATGAAGAAGTTATCCCACTTTCAAATCAGGTGATTCCAGTTTCCCAGTTTGGGAATAGCACAGCTTCTTCGTCGTTCCAATCAAACCAGGATGAATCACTTTGTGAGAAGCTTGATTTGGATACATAAAGTGGTGGAGAATCACCAGGAAGTTGAATAAATCTCATAGGAGTTGGGATGAAGAAGTTATCCCACTTTCAAATCAGGTGATTCCAGTTTCCCAGTTTGGGAATAGCACAGCTTCTTCGTCGTTCCAATCAAACCAGGATGAATCACTTTGTGAGAAGCTTGATTTGGATACATAAAGTGGTGGAGAATCACCAGGAAGTTGAATAAATCTCATAGGAGTTGGGATGAAGAAGTTATCCCACTTTCAAATCAGGTGATTCCAGTTTCCCAGTTTGGGAATAGCACAGCTTCTTCGTCGTTCCAATCAAACCAGGATGAATCACTTTGTGAGAAGCTTGATTTGGATACATAAAGTGGTGGAGAATCACCAGGAAGTTGAATAAATCTCATAGGAGTTGGGATGAAGAAGTTATCCCACTTTCAAATCAGGTGATTCCAGTTTCCCAGTTTGGGAATAGCACAGCTTCTTCGTCGTTCCAATCAAACCAGGATGAATCACTTTGTGAGAAGCTTGATTTGGATACATAAAGTGGTGGAGAATCACCAGGAAGTTGAATAAATCTCATAGGAGTTGGGATGAAGAAGTTATCCCACTTTCAAATCAGGTGATTCCAGTTTCCCAGTTTGGGAATAGCACAGCTTCTTCGTCGTTCCAATCAAACCAGGATGAATCACTTTGTGAGAAGCTTGATTTGGATACATAAAGTGGTGGAGAATCACCAGGAAGTTGAATAAATCTCATAGGAGTTGGGATGAAGAAGTTATCCCACTTTCAAATCAGGTGATTCCAGTTTCCCAGTTTGGGAATAGCACAGCTTCTTCGTCGTTCCAATCAAACCAGGATGAATCACTTTGTGAGAAGCTTGATTTGGATACATAAAGTGGTGGAGAATCACCAGGAAGTTGAATAAATCTCATAGGAGTTGGGATGAAGAAGTTATCCCACTTTCAAATCAGGTGATTCCAGTTTCCCAGTTTGGGAATAGCACAGCTTCTTCGTCGTTCCAATCAAACCAGGATGAATCACTTTGTGAGAAGCTTGATTTGGATACATAAAGTGGTGGAGAATCACCAGGAAGTTGAATAAATCTCATAGGAGTTGGGATGAAGAAGTTATCCCACTTTCAAATCAGGTGATTCCAGTTTCCCAGTTTGGGAATAGCACAGCTTCTTCGTCGTTCCAATCAAACCAGGATGAATCACTTTGTGAGAAGCTTGATTTGGATACATAAAGTGGTGGAGAATCACCAGGAAGTTGAATAAATCTCATAGGAGTTGGGATGAAGAAGTTATCCCACTTTCAAATCAGGTGATTCCAGTTTCCCAGTTTGGGAATAGCACAGCTTCTTCGTCGTTCCAATCAAACCAGGATGAATCACTTTGTGAGAAGCTTGATTTGGATACATAAAGTGGTGGAGAATCACCAGGAAGTTGAATAAATCTCATAGGAGTTGGGATGAAGAAGTTATCCCACTTTCAAATCAGGTGATTCCAGTTTCCCAGTTTGGGAATAGCACAGCTTCTTCGTCGTTCCAATCAAACCAGGATGAATCACTTTGTGAGAAGCTTGATTTGGATACATAAAGTGGTGGAGAATCACCAGGAAGTTGAATAAATCTCATAGGAGTTGGGATGAAGAAGTTATCCCACTTTCAAATCAGGTGATTCCAGTTTCCCAGTTTGGGAATAGCACAGCTTCTTCGTCGTTCCAATCAAACCAGGATGAATCACTTTGTGAGAAGCTTGATTTGGATACATAAAGTGGTGGAGAATCACCAGGAAGTTGAATAAATCTCATAGGAGTTGGGATGAAGAAGTTATCCCACTTTCAAATCAGGTGATTCCAGTTTCCCAGTTTGGGAATAGCACAGCTTCTTCGTCGTTCCAATCAAACCAGGATGAATCACTTTGTGAGAAGCTTGATTTGGATACATAAAGTGGTGGAGAATCACCAGGAAGTTGAATAAATCTCATAGGAGTTGGGATGAAGAAGTTATCCCACTTTCAAATCAGGTGATTCCAGTTTCCCAGTTTGGGAATAGCACAGCTTCTTCGTCGTTCCAATCAAACCAGGATGAATCACTTTGTGAGAAGCTTGATTTGGATACATAAAGTGGTGGAGAATCACCAGGAAGTTGAATAAATCTCATAGGAGTTGGGATGAAGAAGTTATCCCACTTTCAAATCAGGTGATTCCAGTTTCCCAGTTTGGGAATAGCACAGCTTCTTCGTCGTTCCAATCAAACCAGGATGAATCACTTTGTGAGAAGCTTGATTTGGATACATAAAGTGGTGGAGAATCACCAGGAAGTTGAATAAATCTCATAGGAGTTGGGATGAAGAAGTTATCCCACTTTCAAATCAGGTGATTCCAGTTTCCCAGTTTGGGAATAGCACAGCTTCTTCGTCGTTCCAATCAAACCAGGATGAATCACTTTGTAAGAAGCTTGATTTGGATACATAAAGTGGTGGAGAATCACCAGGAAGTTGAATAAATCTCATAGGAGTTGGGATGAAGAAGTTATCCCACTTTCAAATCAGGTGATTCCAGTTTCCCAGTTTGGGAATAGCACAGCTTCTTCGTCGTTCCAATCAAACCAGGATGAATCACTTTGTGAGAAGCTTGATTTGGATACATAAAGTGGTGGAGAATCACCAGGAAGTTGAATAAATCTCATAGGAGTTGGGATGAAGAAGTTATCCCACTTTCAAATCAGGTGATTCCAGTTTCCCAGTTTGGGAATAGCACAGCTTCTTCGTCGTTCCAATCAAACCAGGATGAATCACTTTGTGAGAAGCTTGATTTGGATACATAAAGTGGTGGAGAATCACCAGGAAGTTGAATAAATCTCATAGGAGTTGGGATGAAGAAGTTATCCCACTTTCAAATCAGGTGATTCCAGTTTCCCAGTTTGGGAATAGCACAGCTTCTTCGTCGTTCCAATCAAACCAGGATGAATCACTTTGTGAGAAGCTTGATTTGGATACATAAAGTGGTGGAGAATCACCAGGAAGTTGAATAAATCTCATAGGAGTTGGGATGAAGAAGTTATCCCACTTTCAAATCAGGTGATTCCAGTTTCCCAGTTTGGGAATAGCACAGCTTCTTCGTCGTTCCAATCAAACCAGGATGAATCACTTTGTGAGAAGCTTGATTTGGATACATAAAGTGGTGGAGAATCACCAGGAAGTTGAATAAATCTCATAGGAGTTGGGATGAAGAAGTTATCCCACTTTCAAATCAGGTGATTCCAGTTTCCCAGTTTGGGAATAGCACAGCTTCTTCGTCGTTCCAATCAAACCAGGATGAATCACTTTGTGAGAAGCTTGATTTGGATACATAAAGTGGTGGAGAATCACCAGGAAGTTGAATAAATCTCATAGGAGTTGGGATGAAGAAGTTATCCCACTTTCAAATCAGGTGATTCCAGTTTCCCAGTTTGGGAATAGCACAGCTTCTTCGTCGTTCCAATCAAACCAGGATGAATCACTTTGTGAGAAGCTTGATTTGGATACATAAAGTGGTGGAGAATCACCAGGAAGTTGAATAAATCTCATAGGAGTTGGGATGAAGAAGTTATCCCACTTTCAAATCAGGTGATTCCAGTTTCCCAGTTTGGGAATAGCACAGCTTCTTCGTCGTTCCAATCAAACCAGGATGAATCACTTTGTGAGAAGCTTGATTTGGATACATAAAGTGGTGGAGAATCACCAGGAAGTTGAATAAATCTCATAGGAGTTGGGATGAAGAAGTTATCCCACTTTCAAATCAGGTGATTCCAGTTTCCCAGTTTGGGAATAGCACAGCTTCTTCGTCGTTCCAATCAAACCAGGATGAATCACTTTGTAAGAAGCTTGATTTGGATACATAAAGTGGTGGAGAATCACCAGGAAGTAGAATAAATCTCATAGGAGTTGGGATGAAGAAGTTATCCCACTTTCAAATCAGGTGATTCCAGTTTCCCAGTTTGGGAATAGCACAGCTTCTTCGTCGTTCCAATCAAACCAGGATGAATCACTTTGTGAGAAGCTTGATTTGGATACATAAAGTGGTGGAGAATCACCAGGAAGTTGAATAAATCTCATAGGAGTTGGGATGAAGAAGATATCCCACTTTCAAATCAGGTGATTCCAGTTTCCCAGTTTGGGAATATGATATGATCATGGAAAGCACCAAGGACTGGAAGCATGAACCTGAACCTGAAGAGCTTGTAGCTGAGGATGCAACCTTGAAGAACATTTGGAAACAAGAAGAATACATTAGTCTTGGCCGAAGCTTGATCATCCAAGACACCTTAACCATCATTCAAGCTACTCCACCTTCAAGCTGATCATCATCTAGGCAAGTAGCTTGTGTGTGCTCTTTTCCTAACCTTTGGTTTTGTCCCACTGGGTTTTCCAAAGGAAGGTTTTTAACGAGGCCACAAGTCTACTTCTCCTATCTCCTAGATGATTGATCTTGGTCTGTCCACATGAAGACCTTATCTTATATTTTAAGCTATGCTTTTATGTTATTTAGTTTTCGAAACTCTTTTAAATTTGAATAAGTCTTAGTCTTGTTTTCAGATTACCAAGGGAGCCTGTTCCCTTTAATGAATTCGAGAAGTGGAGCCTGTTCCAGCCTTCTCTATATAAGCTTGTAGCCATCTTCTTTTATCATTAAGCAATCTTTTATCAAAAACCCTTTTCTCTCTTCTCTCTTGTCTTGGACGAGTTGAAGTGTGTCTGGTGTGTAATATCCAGTCTGTTGGTGTGTAATATCCAACGCCCAAGGGCTTTAGAGAGGTGTGTCATATCCGATCTAAGCCTAGGAGTATCAAGAAGCCTTTCCGCAGCCTCTTGTGTCACCATTCGATTCACATACCTTGAGAAGCTTGAGTCTTTTGATTCGTTTCTGCAAGGATTATCCCATCTGTTCCAGAGCATCATCCTAGGATCTCATCAAGTGGTATCAGAGCAACTCTGGAAGGGAAGTGTTCGATTTTTCTCTCTGATTTTCGTTTGGGTCTGATCATATTCTGTCAAGTTTGATCTGATCTGTGTTCTTAGCGTTTAAATCTGATAAATCCGTTTGTGTTTGCTAAAAACCTGTCGATCTATTCTTATTCTCACTAGTTTTGATTGATCTATGATTGTGTTGTTGAGTTTTAATAGATTCAAGCTTGTTGATCTCGTTTCTGATAAAAACTTTTCACATTCTTGTTGCAGAAGTAATCGATTTGCTTGATCTGTTTCTGTTTGGATTTGTGTGATTCCGATCTGTTCTTATTGCTTTGAATATAATCTATCTTGTTTGGTTGATTAGATTTCGAATTTAATCTGTCTCTGTTTAAGATTGATCGATCATATTGCGTTGGTGAATTGTTTCTGATTATCAAACTTGTTCTGATTATCAACCTGATTGTGTTTGAATTTTTATCCTCGATTTGATCTGTTCTGATTGTTATCTAAATCCAATAATTGTGATCTGTTTTGTTAGAACTACTTACTGGTTTAATTTTTTCTCTTGTCTCAGGTACCATGGCAGGAGATCAAAAAGGAGAACTCAGTAAGAAAGAAAAGCTTTTTCTTGAAGAATTCACAGCCAGTCTGGATAAAGCCTGCAAAGATCAGTTGAGAAAATTCAGACAAGACCTACATCAGCAAAGGAAAGGCAGATCATCCAGAGATGAGTACAAGAAAAAGGAGTTTGATCAGTTTGACAGAAACCGGAAGCATGCTGGATTGAAATATCAAATTCCTTCTTTTCATGGCAAGGCTGATCCTGCTGCATATGTGGAATGGGAAGAGAAGATGGAGTTGATTTTCGACTATCAAAGCTATGCTGAAGTAAAGAAGGTTCAATTAGCTACTGCTGAGTTTTGTGGTTATGCTTCAAGCTGGTGGAAGCAATTGGTGTCGTCTAGGAGACACTATGGAAAAGAACCTGTTGCAACCTGGCTTAAGCTGAGGGCTTTGATGCGTCATAAGTATGTTCCAAGACAGTACCACAAGGAAGTGCTTCGAAAACAGTCTGAAACAAAGCCATGCTCTGCAAACTCAGTCCAGGAACAACAAGGCAGAATGAGATCAAGATCAACCGGTGTTATTGGTTTACCTAGCAAGACAACGAGCTGGTTCTGTGAGGAGGACATAAAGAAGCTGTCTCAAGTGATTATGGATGTGGAGAAACAATTCAGGGAGACCCACACTACACGTCCATCCTTAGAAGAACAGAACCAGGAGTTAATCACTTCAGTCTCAGAACTTAATTCAGCAGAGCCGGTATCAGCTACATCTATTCAAGAAGATCAAGCCAAAGAATCATCAGCTGCCATTCAGAAAGATGATCAACCCATCAAGGACGACCTGATTCTCTTCAAACAGGATGTAATAGAAGAGGAGGCACCCATGGCATCAAAATCAGACAGTGGAGTAGAGCATCTATTTGTCACTGATTCAAACGGTTTCCAAAGGACATTCTTGGGTACTTTTCTCATCAGTCCTTTTGTGTGGAACAAGACCAGAGCAGTAGAGCTTTCAAGACACCAACTGGGCATGGAACATGTTGTATTTGAGCCTGGAGGAGAGTTGTGGAATCACAGGAACAATCCCATAGTGATTGAGAAGAAATCGGCAGCAACAACAATTGTTTTTGGTGATCTTTTACCCTCTGAAGCTAAAGGGATGCACGTCTCAGCTCAGCAAGATTTTCACTACGAAACCAATTGGAGAATGTTACCCACTCTTTCCTGGATCCAACAAACCGGAAAACGCAGCAAATGGCCACCTGATCATCAAGATATTGTCAATTCCGCAAAACATATCGGTTTAGCCAAATTCTGTGAGCTGCTTATATCAGATTGGGCTGGAAGGTTACAGATCTACTTGTGGAAACCTGGAGCATATGACAGCACACTTATCATCCTTGGAGAGTGCTCTGCTCGTGCTAGAACCAGCTTGGGTAATAAGGAGTTGGAAGCTGATCAAAATGCCTTGCTTCTTGATCATGTCAAGGTGTGGAAGCCACCAGATTTGCAGAAGCTTCAATACCATTTCAGAGATTGTCAAATCAAGAGTGGAGATGGAGATTTCATTAGAGTAAATGGTGAAGTGATTACTGGAGTAGGAGGAAAACTCATGTTTTCTTCTCAAATCAAGGAGAAACCACCAGATGGACTCAGTCTACATCAATCTCCAAATAAATCAGCCCGAGGTAATTATCTAGATTCAAAGAAACGCATGAAACCTGATTTGCTTTCTATTGGTACAGGTCAAACAGTTTTGAGTGCTATACTTTTCGAAAGGAGAGGCTATAGTAATGATCAGAGTATCAAGAGTGGATCCTTGGCTAAATTGGAGATGCAACAATCAAATCTTGGAAGCTGTCTAGCCACCAACTTTGACATAGGAGCAGTCCGAGGATCATATCTCAGCAACCAGAAGGAATTAAGCAACAAACTCAACTGCAATGGAAACTACACTCATCAGGGTCTCACGTCGAACTGGAATCATGTCCAAAGCTTCTCAAATGAAAGAGTTATGGGTTCTACAAGACGGGTGATTCTGTGTTTGCTTTGTCTGAACTTTTCTGAGTTTAGAACATCTCAATCCTATCTATGGCGACCAGGTGAGCATGCTAAGGTAACTAATCATGTTTTCAAGAGTTCTTTTATTGATTACACAGATATGATGCACTTGTTTTTGCCAAAAGAGTCATGTGCAGAATATATGGAAGCTTTGAAGCATACCAAGGGAAAGAACAAGCGTGAGGAAGACAAACGTTTCAAGCCGCCTGATCTAAGCCAGGAGAGACATCAGGACGTCACTTGCTTCATCCTCATCAAAGAAGCACCTCCAGATGCAGCATACAAGCCAAAACCGAGAAAATACAACTTTGGGATAAGACTCTTACTCTATGATGATTTTGCTTGTGTTAACTTGTCTTGTTTCAATGTATCAGGTCTAAGTAATGCCTCAGGAGTGAGGAAAGCCAAATGGATCAGTCCCTTCTACCTAATAGAACCAGTCAGCGACAATGCCTATCAAAGAGGCTTGCAAGGTAAGTGTAATCTGATTATAAACTCTGATGATACTGACTTGGTCCCTTCTATTGCAGGTAACACAGATTTGAGGACAAATCTTTTTGAAGTGGGAGGGGATGATATGATCATGGAAAGCACCAAGGACTGGAAGCATGAACCTGAACCTGAAGAGCTTGTAGCTGAGGATGCAACCTTGAAGAACATTTGGAAACAAGAAGAATACATTAGTCTTGGCCGAAGCTTGATCATCCAAGACACCTTAACCATCATTCAAGCTACTCCACCTTCAAGCTGATCATCATCTAGGCAAGTAGCTTGTGTGTGCTCTTTTCCTAACCTTTGGTTTTGTCCCACTGGGTTTTCCAAAGGAAGGTTTTTAACGAGGCCACAAGTCTACTTCTCCTATCTCCTAGATGATTGATCTTGGTCTGTCCACATGAAGACCTTATCTTATATTTTAAGCTATGCTTTTATGTTATTTAGTTTTCGAAACTCTTTTAAATTTTGAATAAGTCTTAGTCTTGTTTTTAGATTACCAAGGGAGCCTGTTCCCTTTAATGAATTCGAGAAGTGGAGCCTGTTCCAGCCTTCTCTATATAAGCTTGTAGCCATCTTCTTTTATCATTAAGCAATCTTTTATCAAAAACCCTTTTCTCTCTTCTCTCTTGTCTTGGACGAGTTGAAGTGTGTCTGGTGTGTAATATCCAGTCTGTTGGTGTGTAATATCCAACGCCCAAGGGCTTTAGAGAGGTGTGTCATATCCGATCTAAGCCTAGGAGTATCAAGAAGCCTTTCCGCAGCCTCTTGTGTCACCATTCGATTCACATACCTTGAGAAGCTTGAGTCTTTTGATTCGTTT
The DNA here is from genome assembly GCF_020379485.1 of Brassica napus. NCBI lineage: Eukaryota > Viridiplantae > Streptophyta > Magnoliopsida > Brassicales > Brassicaceae > Brassica > Brassica napus. The sequence continues at coordinate 146,863 of NW_026015019.1, forward strand.
CTGCAAGGATTATCCCATCTGTTCCAGAGCATCATCCTAGGATCTCATCAGAATAGCACAGCTTCATCGTCGTTCCCATCAAACCAGGATGATTCACTTTGTGAGAAGCTTGATTTAGATACATAAAGTTGTGGAGAATCACCAGGAAGTTGAATAAATCTCATAGGAGTTGGCGAAAAAGTTATCCCACTTTCAAATCAGGTGATTCCAGTTTCCCAGTTTGGGAATAGGACAGCTTCTTTGTCCTTCCAATAAAACCAGGATGAATCACTTTGTGAGAAGGTTGATTTGGATACATAAAGTGGTGGAGAATCACCAGGAAGTTGAATAAATCTCATAGGAGTTGGGATGAAGAAGTTATCCCAATTTCAAATCAGGTGATTCCAGTTTCCCAGTTTGGGAATAGGACAGCTTCTTTGTCCTTCCAATCAAACCAGGATGAATCACTTTGTAAGAAGCTTGATTTGGATACATAAAGTGGTGGAGAATCACCAGGAAGTTGAATAAATCTCATAGGAGTTGGGATGAAGAAGTTATCCCAATTTCAAATCAGGTGATTCCAGTTTCCCAGTTTGGGAATAGCACAGCTTCTTCGTCGTTCCAATCAAACTAGGATGAATCTCTTTGTGAGAAGCTTGATTTGGATACATAAAGTGGTGGAGAATGACCACAAAGTTGAATAAATCTCATAGTATGAGATTTTCAGAGATCTCAGGTTGTGTGTGTGTATAAGCTCCAATGGAGCAAGCTGAGAAGATTAGAGTTTGTTTTAGGTGATTTTAGAGAGAGAGTTTATAAGAGTGTTTATGTGTTTACTTAAATCAGAAACAAGAGACTTTGAGAGATTAAGAGTATAAGAAAGGGAGAGATTAAAGAGAATCTGATTCAAGAACACATTTCATTATGAAGTGGAGAGGGGAAATCCCCCAAACTCCCTTAAGGCTTGAAATCGCCAAACACCTCTTTTTATAAGGTTTACAACTTTGTGGTCTCATAAACCTAAATCTAATGGATAGAAATGACTGAATATAAATGGATGGCCAGGATGGAGAGTTGAGATTGCAATCTGTGTGAGATGTCTTGATTGGAGGAGAGCTAGTTGATGTCTGATTGGTTTATTCAAACTGGTCAAAGGGAAGGCTGTTCTCCCATTGGCTCCTTATAGGCTCCCATGTATCAAGCCTTCATTCAGACCATGTTCATGGTCGTGGCTCCCTTTGGCTTTACAGCCAAAGCCAGCCTGTCCATCCTCCAAAGTAACCAATCAGCTCCATCTTTGCTCTCATTGGCCGCTTGCCTCCACAAAGGATCTTCTTGATTCCCTTTTGATGCTTCACGACCAGACTTCTTTTATCAGCCCTAAGTATGCACAAAGTCTCCCGGACATGTTCTGATCATGCCCTAAGCTTGCACATCTTGTCCCGGACTTTGCACCACCTCAAAACATCTCAAATGGCCAAGTTGTGTTTCCTCGGGTTGTCTCGGTCCGTACGGATCCGTACAGGTCCGTACCATCCGTACTGCCTCGCCCTAAGTATGCACACTTGCCCATTTGCTCCCAAACACTCTTCTAAGTCCCTCCTGGACTTGGCCCTATCTTTGCACAGCCATATGAGCACTTCTGGACACCTTCAAACACTCCTAAAGTCTTCATAGATAATCTCCGGAGGTCTTGCCCTATTCTTGCTCAAGACTCAATCTCAACTCAACCCTTCACCACTCCATTTCTTTTCTTCAAGTCAACACTCCCCCTCAAGCTTGACTTTAGCTGATCCTAAGTCAAGCTTGGAACCTTGAAGAACTTCCTCATTAAAAACCTCACCAAGGAAAACCCTTGGGACAAAACCTTGATGAGGGAAAAAGAGTAAAGCCTCCAAGGCCTAGGGATTGGCCAGTGAGTCTTTGTGCCTTACCAACAATGTAAGGGACACAAAGACTCTGGATCTCGGCCCCTTCTTGTGATGCAAGGTAGATCACATCTTCTCTTGCTCATCACTCTTCATCTTGTAATAGCTGAGCCTTGGCTGCTTCTTCTTCTAGAGTTTCCACCTTGTTCTAAAGCTTCATGATCGGATGCCTCAGTCTGTAGTACCAAGGCTGCTCTGCTCTGGCCGCCTTGGAGATTGCTTCACCATCCTCCATCTTGCTTCACAAACCGGTATGCTCCTCTTCTTGAATAACCGCCAAGTGCTCTCATCAAGAAGCCTTCTCAACACTCCCCCTCAAGCTTGACCATGTGGAACAAGTCAAGCTTGGAAGGAGAGCTTCTTGATTCTCTACATTTGCTCACTGCCAGTCCACCTTCTTGAACCGGCACCTTTGTGATCATTTGAAGTCTTCTCAACACTCCCCCTCAAGCTTGACCATGTGGAACAAGTCAAGCTTGGGAGAGCAGCTTCATGATCACACCATCAGACCCTTGCAGCACCTTCTGAACTCGCCATCTCCATGGAATGCTTGTGGAACCTTCAGCTCCCTCTTCAGACTGCTCACACTGGAAGCCGCCTTGATAGAGTAGCTCCATCATCTTCACACAGCCGAGAGTGCTCTGAACACTCCCTTGTTCTTCCCACAGCCGGATGACTCCTTTTCCATCAGTTGCTTGCCATGGTCTTCCTTCTTTGCTCACTTAACTCCCCTCCTCAAGCTTGGATAGAATGAGGGTCCAAGCTTGGAAGTGAGCAGCCGTGAGTCTTCACTAACCAGTGGCACATCACCACTTCAGTAACCGCTCTCCATTGCTCATGACAATGGGCAATGCCTTCCTCTTTCTCTTGGATTGGTGATGAACTAAGAACACTTCTTGTATACCTGAAACACCACTCAAACTCCAGAGAAGATTAGACATAGGTGCATTGGGTCAGTCCTTGATTCCACATCAAGCTTGAACACCAATGTCTCACTAAAGCAATGCAAGATCAAACAAGACACCCAAGTTTCAAATCATTGCAAGCTTAGCTCTCTAAGTTCTAGTATGATCCTACAGATTCATTACAAGACACTTAGGCAATTTTAACTTCTGCCTTAACTGCATCTTAGACTTGAATCCAAGTGCATCAACCTAAGGCAGCAACAACACTCTAAGCTTTATTATACTACTCGGTTTCAATCAATGAAAGTAAACAGGATCAGACTCATCTAGCATCCTATACAATCATTATAGAACCGAGGCAAGCTTTTCAACTCTCAATCACCATTCACAACTCTCTAGTATCTTGGGACAGATTCTAAACATTTCATATCTAGCAATCTTTAAACATCCACAAGTTTTCAATCACAACACAACCTGTCAATATACTCAGCTTTATACAAAAGGAAAGAACTTTCTTACAGCCAAGGACCTTTGTATAGATCCTTGATTCCATTGGACAGATTCTGAGTTGTTAGTGTGCACTCCAACGCCTCCATCTTCCATGGACCTTTCCTTTTGAACCACCATGTCTTAGCTCCCACCTTTCTCCATGTTGTACACGCCACACCAGTACAAGCAGCAAGCTTTCTTCTTGAGAAACTTCTTCTTGGACTTTGAATAGCAAGAACCCGGAACTGGCTTTGTTAGAGAGGGTAGCTAATCCGCTCCATTGCCTTTGTTTCCTTGGATCTTCTTTCTTCAAGGGCGACATGGGATGATGAGGAACAGCAGCAGACAGCTTCTGGACTCCAGGATGAACACGCCTGCCTCTTGAGGTGTTGAACAGCCGGATAGAACAGACAGCTTCTTCTTGCTTCAAACGACATGGGGAGAGCTTGGAGCTTCAGCGGAAGAAAGAACCAAGTTCACATGAACCTGGCTCTGATACCATATGAGATTTTCAGAGATCTCAGGTTGTGTGTGTGTATAAGCTCCAATGGAGCAAGCTGAGAAGATTAGAGTTTGTTTTAGGTGATTTTAGAGAGAGAGTTTATAAGAGTGTTTATGTGTTTACTTAAATCAGAAACAAGAGACTTTGAGAGATTAAGAGTATAAGAAAGGGAGAGATTAAAGGAATCTGATTCAAGAACACATTTCATTATGAAGTGGAGAGGGGAAATCCCCCAAACTCCCTTAAGGCTTTAAATCGCCAAACACTCCTTTTATAAGGTTTACAACTTTGTGGTCTCATAAACCTAAATCTAATGGATAGAAATGACTGAATATAAATGGATGGCCAGGATGGAGAGTTGAGATTGCAATCTGTGTGAGATGTCTTGATTGGAGGAGAGCTAGTTGATGTCTGATTGGTTTATTCAAACTGGTCAAAGGGAAGGCTGTTCTCCCATTGGCTCCTTATAGGCTCCCATGTATCAAGCCTTCATTCAGACCATGTTCATGGTCGTGGCTCCTTTGGCTTTACAGCCAAAGCCAGCCTGTCCATCCTCCAAAGTAACCAATCAGCTCCATCTTTGCTCTCATTGGCCGCTTGCCTCCACAAAGGATCTTCTTGATTCCCTTTTGATGCTTCACGACCAGACTTCTTTTTATCAGCCCTAAGTATGCACAAAGTCTCCCGGACATGTTCTGATCATGCCCTAAGCTTGCACATCTTGTCCCGGACTTTGCACCACCCTCAAAACATCTCAAATGGCCAAGTTGTGTTTCCTCGGGTTGTCTCGGTCCGTACGGATCCGTACAGGTCCGTACCATCCGTACTGCCTCGCCCTAAGTATGCACACTTGCCCATTTGCTCCCAAACACTCTTCTAAGTCCCTCCTGGACTTGGCCCTATCTTTGCACAGCCATATGAGCACTTCTGGACACCTTCAAACACTCCTAAAGTCTTCATAGATAATCTCCGGAGGTCTTGCCCTATTCTTGCTCAAGACTCAATCTCAACTCAACCCTTCACCACTCCATTTCTTTTCTTCAAGTCAACACATAGGAGTTGGCGTGAAGAAGTTATCCTACTTTCAAATATGGTGATTCCAGTTTCCCAGTTTGGGAATAGCACAGCTTCTTCGTCGTTCAATCAAACAGGATGAATCTCTTTGTGAGAAGCTTTATTTGGATACATAAGTGGTGGAGAATCACCAGAAGTAGAATAAATCTCATAGGAGTTGGGATAAAGAAGTTATCCCACTTTCAAATCAGGTGATTCCAGTTTCCCAGTTTGGGAATAGCACAGCTTCTTCATCGTTCCAATGAAACCAGGATGAATCTCTTTGTAAGAAGCTTGATTTGGATACATAAAGTGGTGGAGAATGACCAGGAAGTTGAATAAATCTCATAGGAGTTGGGATGAAGAAGTTATCCACTTTCAAATCAGGTGATTCCAGTTTCCCAGTTTGGGAATAGCACAGCTTCATCGTCGTTTCAGTAAACCAGGATGAATCACTTTGTGAGAAGCTTGATTTGGATACATAAAGTGGTGGAGAATCACCAGGAAGTAGAATAAATCTCATAGGAGTGGGATGAAGAAGTTATCCCACTTTCAAATCAGGTGATTCTAGTTTCCCAGTATGGGAATAGCACAGCTTCTTCGTTGTTTCCAATCAAACCAGGATGAATCACTTTGTGAGAAGCTTGATTTGGATACATAAAGTGGTGGAGAATCACCAGGAAGTTGAATAAATCTCATAGGAGTTGGGATGAAGAAGTTACCCACTTTCAAATCAGGTGATTCCAGTTTCCCAGTATGGGAATAGCACAGCTTCTTCGTCGTTCCAATCAAACCAGGATGAATCTCTTTGTAAGAAGCTTGATTTGGATACATAAGTGGTGGAGAATCACCAGGAAGTTAATAAATCTCATAGGAGTTGGGATGAAGAAGTTATCCCACTTTCAAATCAGTGATTCCAGTTTCCAGTTTGGGAATAGCACAGCTTCTTCGTCGTTCCAATGAAACCAGGATGAATCTCTTTGTAAGAAGCTTGATTTGGATACATAAAGTGGTGGAGAATCACCAGGAAGTTGAATAAATCTCATAGGAGTTGGGATGAAGAAGTTATCCCACTTTCAAATCAGGTGATTCCAGTTTCCCAGTTTGGGAATAGGACAGCTTCTTTGTCCTTCCAATAAAGCCAGGATGATCACTTTGTGAGAAGCTTGATTTGGATACATAAAGTGGTGGAGAATCACCAGGAAGTTGAATAATCTCATAGAGTTGGGATGAAGAAGTTATCCCACTTTCAATCAGGTGATTCCAGTTTCCCAGTTTGGGAATAGCACAGCTTCATCTCGTTGTTCCAATCAAACCAGGATGAATCACTTTGTGAGAAGCTTGATTTGGATACATAAAGTGGTGGAGAATCACCAGGAAGTTGAATAAATCTCATAGGAGTTGGATGAAGAAGTTATCCCACTTTCAATCAGGTGATTCCAGTTTCCCAGTTTGGGAATAGCACAGCTTCTTTCGTCGTTCCAATCAGACCAGGATGAATCACTTTGTGAGAAGCTATATTTGGATACATAAAGTGGTGGAGAATCACCAGGAAGTTGAATAAATCTCATAGGAGTTGGGATGAAGAAGTTATCCCACTTTCAAATCAGGTGATTCCAGTTTCCCAGTTTGGGAATAGCACAGCTTCTTCGTCATCTTCCAATGAAACCAGGATGAATCTCTTGTAAGAAGCTTGATTTGGATACATAAAGTGGTGGAGAATCACCAGGAAGTAGAATAAATCTCATAGGAGTTGGGATGAAGAAGTTATCCCACTTTCGAATCAGGTGATTCTAGTTTCCCATTTGGGGAATAGCACAGCTTCATCGTTGTTCCAATCAAACCAGGATGAATCACTTTGTGAGAAGCTTGATTTGGATACATAAAGTGGTGGAGAATCACCAGGAAGTTGAATAAATCTCATAGGAGTTGGGATGAAGAAGATATCCCACTTTCAAATCAGGTGATTCCAGTTTCCCAGTTTGGGAATAGCACAGCTTCTCGTCGTTCCATCAAACCAGGATGAATTCACTTTGTGAGAAGCTTGATTTGGATACATAAAGTTGTGGAGAATCACCAGGAAGTTGAATAAATCTCATAGGAGTTGGCGAAGAAGTTATCCCACTTTCAAATCAGGTGATTCCAGTTTCCCAGTTTGGGAATAGGACAGCTTCTTTGTCGTTCCAATAAAACCAGGATGAATCACTTTGTGAAGAAGCTTGATTTGGATACATAAAGTGGTGGAGAATCACCAGGAAGTTGAATAAATCTCATAGGAGTTGGGATGAAGAAGTTATCCCACTTTCAATCAGGTGATTCCAGTTTCCCAGTTTGGAATAGGACAGCTTCTTCGTCGTTCCAATCAAACCAGGATGAATCACTTTTGTAAGAAGCTTGATTTGGATACATAAAGTGGTGGAGAATCACCAGGAAGTTGAATAAATCTCATAGGAGTTGGGATGAAGAAGTTATCCCACTTTCAAATCAGGTGATTCCAGTTTCCCAGTTTGGAATAGCACAGCTTCTTCGTCGTTCCAATCAAACCAGGATGAATCTCTTTGTGAGAAGCTTGATTTGGATACATAAGTGGTGGAGAATCACACAAAGTTGAATAAATCTCATAGGAGTTGGCGTGAAGAAGTTATCCCACTTTCAAATCAGGTGATTCCAGTTTCCCAGTTTGGGAATAGCACAGCTTCTTTCGTCGTTCCATCAAACCAGGATGAATCACTTTGTGAGAAGCTTGATTTGGATACATAAAGTGGTGGAGAATCACCAGGAAGTTGAATAAATCTCATAGGAGTTGGGATAAAGAAGTTATCCACTTTCAAATCAGGTGATTCCAGTTTTCCCCAGTTTGGGAATAGCACAGCTTTTCTTCTTCCAATCGTTCCAATCAACACCAGATGAATCACTTTGTAAGAAGCTTGATTTGGATACATAAAGTGGTGGAGAATCACCAGGAAGTTGAATAAATCTCATAGGAGTTGGGATGAAGAAGTTATCCCACTTTCAAATCAGGTGATTCCAGTTTCCCAGTTTGGGAATAGCACAGCTTCTTCTTCGTCGTTCCAATCAAACCAGGATGAATCACTTTGTGAGAAGCTTGATTTGGATACATAAAGTGGTGGAGAATCACCAGGAAGTTGAATAAATCTCATAGGAGTTGGGATGAAGAAGTTATCCCACTTTCAAATCAGGTGATTCCAGTTTCCCAGTTTGGGAATAGCACAGCTTCTTCGTCGTTGTTCCAATCAAACCAGGATGAATCACTTTGTGAGAAGCTTGATTTGGATACATAAAGTGGTGGAGAATCACCAGGAAGTTGAATAAATCTCATAGGAGTTGGGATGAAGAAGTTATCCCACTTTCAAATCAGGTGATTCCAGTTTCCCAGTTTGGGAATAGCACAGCTTCTTCGTCGTTCCAATCAAACCAGGATGAATCACTTTGTGAGAAGCTTGATTTGGATACATAAAGTGGTGGAGAATCACCAGGAAGTTGAATAAATCTCATAGGAGTTGGCATGAAGAAGTTATCCCACTTTCAAATCAGGTGATTCCAGTTTCCCAGTTTGGGAATAGCACAGCTTCTTCGTCGTTCCAATCAAACCAGGATGAATCACTTTGTGAGAAGCTTGATTTGGATACATAAAGTGGTGGAGAATCACCAGGAATTGAATAAATCTCATAGGAGTTGGGATGAAGAAGTTATCCCACTTTCAAATCAGGTGATTCCAGTTTCCCAGTTTGGGAATAGCACAGCTTCTTCGTCGTTCCAATCAAACCAGGATGAATCACTTTGTGAGAAGCTTGATTTGGATACATAAGTGGTGGAGAATCACCAGGAAGTTGAATAAATCTCATAGGAGTTGGCAGAAGAAGTTCCCCACTTTCAAATCAGGTGATTCCAGTTTCCCAGTTTGGGAATAGCACAGCTTCTTCGTCGTTCCAATCAAACCAGGATGAATCACTTTGTGAGAAGCTTGATTTGATACATAAAGTGGTGGAGAATCACCAGAAGTTGAATAAATCTCATAGGAGTTGGCGAAAAGAAGTTATCCCACTTTCAAATCAGGTGATTCCAGTTTCCCAGTTTGGGAATAGCACAGCTTCTTCGTCGTTCCAATCAAACCAGGATGAATCACTTTTTGAAAGCTTGATTTGGTTACATAAAGTGGTGGAGAATCACCAGGAAGTTGAATAAATCTCATAGGAGTTGGCGAAAGAAGTTATCCCACTTTCAAATCAGGTGATTCCAGTTTCCCAGTTTGGGAATAGCACAGCTTCTTCGTCGTTCCAATCAAACCAGGATGAATCACTTTGTGAGAAGCTTGATTTGGATACATAAAGTGGTGGAGAATCACCAGGAAGTTGAATAAATCTCATAGGATTGGGATGAAGAAGTTATCCCACTTTCAAATCAGGTGATTCCAGTTCCCCCAGTTTGGGAATAGCACAGCTTCTTCGTCGTTCCAATCAAACCAGGATGAATCACTTTGTGAGAAGCTTGATTTGGATACATAAAGTGGTGGAGAATCACCAGGAAGTTGAATAAATCTCATAGGAGTTGGGATGAAGAAGTTATCCCACTTTCAAATCAGGTGATTCCAGTTTCCCAGTTTGGGAATAGCACAGCTTCTTCGTTGTCCAATCAACCAGATGAATCAACTTTGTGAGAAGCTTGATTTGGATACAAAGTGGTGGAGAATCACCAGGAAGTTGAATAAATCTCATAGGAGTTGGGATGAAGAAGTTATCCCACTTTCAAATCAGGTGATTCCAGTTTCCCAGTTTGGGAATAGCACAGCTTCTCCGTCGTTCCAATCAACCAGGATGAATCACTTTGTGAGAAGCTTGATTTGGATACATAAAGTGGTGGAGAATCACCAGGAAGTTGAATAAATCTCATAGGAGTTGGCGTGAAGAAGTTATCCCCACTTTCAAATCAGGTGATTCCAGTTTCCCAGTTTGGGAATAGCACAGCTTCATTCATCGTCGTTCCAGTCAAACCAGGATAATCACTATTGTGAGAAGCTTGATTTGGATACAAAAAGTGGTGGAGAATGCCAGGAAATTGAATAAACTCATAGGAGTTGGGATGAAGACGTTTCCTA